>NC_081406.1:572797580-573097580 GCF_030272615.1 Cryptomeria japonica
CAATCCCTGATAAGAATAGGATCCAGCTGAACATAATCAAAGCTAAAACAAAGGTCCAGAAGAGCATCCATAACACTGAGCCATCACCACCCAAGGTCTATCATGAAACCAATACTCACAAGGGCAGAGACAAAAGGACGACCCACAAGATACTCAAAACAGGACAAAACGACAACACACTAGCGAACGTAGGGACAAGTGTCATCACACAACCTGGTATGGATACCATGGCAAGTCTTCATAGGTCTCGGCCCCATACACTGGGTTACCCTGGCAACCTAATCCGAGCTTCCGGCCCATCCAAGCCTCATGTGGACCCACACATCCTCTCGTGAAGACAAGGATGGTAGTTTGCCATTTCAAGCCTTCTCACATCATGTCGAGTCTATGATAGCACTCGTCCCATGTGTGAGGCATATTTATCTTACTTAGAGATTACATTCTAATCTACTTAAAGGTTATCACTTATTAGACTCACTTTCGACGGGTTACCCAGCAGCCACTTTGGGCGTGGCCCCCAATCGAAAGCCACTTTCCCATACGACACTAGACTAAACTCAAATGAACTCAAAAACCAAGGAATAGACATGGTCAGACGCACGGAGTTCAAGAAGAGAGAAACAATCATCCGGTCAAACACGACTCAAAGATGAACACTTACTGACGGTACTCTAACTAGAGACCCGACCAACAACAATCAACCACAATCATCATTCGACTCACACACAAGGAGGATATGATCAAAACGACACTACCACAATACAACAGTCAACTCGGAATCGAGGACTGAAACAGGTACCCCAAGTCAAGCCATACGACAGGGTCCTACTAAACAAAGCAAAACATGCCATTTCATAATTAAAGGCGAATACATAAATTAAACTCGCAAAGGCAATAATCAGAAAAGACAATATTTCCTCAAATTGATTTAATCATTACAAGTCGATCAAGTTTTCTACAAGATCTAAATCAGCTTACAGTTATCTACCTCATCTAGGGATAATTTGTTCTTGGTTTTCTAACTCCTAAGGTTCAAAGCATCGAACAGGCAAATAAAGCCACAAAGAGTTTTTAACCAATTCATATTAATAAAATTCAGACAACCATTAATCAACTAAAATAAGATATTTAATCTCCAATCAAAACATCATTAACATACTGGTCTAAAACCGACCTCTACAGTTTCGTATTTTTCAATTCCAGATACATTATACGGATTACAAAAATAAAAGTGGAGAAAGAGAATCTAAATGGAGATAATCCTTTCCAATGCATATCGTTTAAATTCAAATACTCAACGATAAATATTTCACTTACTTCTCAATTACTCAAATGATATATTCTACGATAATATTTAACATCATCAATTAGTAATTATAACATATTTCAACAGTTTTCCAATAACGTAATATTCTATTTCGATTTAAAACAGTACTACCTCAATTAGCCAACTTCCCTAATCAGCTAGAAGGTAAGATATCAATTTATTAGCCAAGATCAATCAGAGAATAATCGACAATATTAAATTACAATATTACAGTTGTAGAACTTAATTAGAAAGAGTACAAAAGTCGTGAAATGAAATTGGATAATGATTAACCTATAACTCCATTATAAAATTAATCAGTACCAATTTAACATTTAACATGATATTGCCTTCTTAATCATAATTAAGAATAATTAAAACTTAGCATTAAAAATCACTTACATTAGAATGTTACTAATATCATATGCATTTTTTTTGAGTAATAAAAAAAAAACACATTAAAAAAAAAACATTTAAAAAAAAAACACGCTTTAAACAAAACGCATTAAAATATGAGGGAGGGCGACCGTGCCCTAACCCTAGCCGGGGAGATACCCGCGACGGCGCTCACGGTGGTGCCCGCAGGTGCCGTGGCGCCCTGCGGCCACTGCGGCCCCTGCGGCCACCGCCGTGAGCCGCAGGCAACGCACACCCGCGAGCACCGAGGGACGGTAAAGGTGGAGAAGGGGGGAAACGAGCGGGGGAGAGGGGAGGAGGAGCGGGTGGAGCTCCGCTCCCTGCCTCCAAACCCCAAACCCACGGTTCGAACAATAAAAAAAATACGCCCAGATTGGTAACAAAGCGTTAAAAATTTTCTTCGAACACACAGTTCGGTGCAAACAAACAAGAACGCCCACCACAAATTTCATCATGAATATAAATTTCGATTTACTATGAGTTCGGTTTAAACGAACTGGGTTTGTTATCATATTTCTTGATGGTTTGCTCATCCTTAACACACACCCAAGGGTTTCAAACGCCCAAAAGCAAAGAGGAATTAACAACACCTCAAAAACACTTCCAGCCAAGCTGGTTAATTTACTAAATCAGTTCATAAGCATGGCATTCGATGGAGAATCTAAAACCAAGAGCATGAAAACATTCAAACCACCATTTCCATTTTAAACAATAACTAAGATTGAGAATTGGATCCTACCTGATCTCGCGTTCCTGGCAAGATCTGCTGAAGAGTCCCAATCTCCAGCTACCAAAACCTCCTTCCCCATCCAAAATCACCAAATTTCATCTCCAAAATTTCTTTCCAACCAAAATTCCTCCAAAATGTCCATCCTCCAATTTTACCCAAATTTTGGGTTATATGGAAGAGTTGACCAAAAACTCTATTTTTGGAATTAAAAATTTTATTTACAAATAATTCTCAAAAATTAATTCTTTTCTAGCTAGCAACAAATTAACTTGCTTTATCAATTCCAAAATCGATTTTCTCATTTAATCCAATTTAACCTTTCTAATTTCAAAAGCCAACAGAATACAATGAATCTATTGCGATAAAATACAAAACTTTTTTTTTTTTTTAACAACATATACAAAATGCATTTAATACTCGAAATTAGTCATTTAATCGAACTCACTCCCAATTTAAAATAAGCAATTCATATCAACGAAAATCGCATAACGAAATCCCGATTAATCTAGTCCATCAATCTCTAATGCACAAATACATATTTAATCAAGATAATTACTAAGGACTAATTAATCAATTTAACCATACACACCAAGCACGCAAACCGAGAAGGTCAACCAAACATACGACTCGCAAACCCAACAAAAAGGGATTACCGACGACGACTGACGATGCTCAGTTGAGCACGACTAAGGTCAACTAGGGTCTTACGACCACCTAATCCAACTCTAAGGATTGAAGAGGTACAGTCAAACCTGCACATCCAGGTGAAGCCGAACCTCGCACTCATGCGGCGTTGTACCTGAAATTTCCTGCAACCAAGAGTCATACATGCATACATATATAAAATTGATGAAAGCGTTAGCTCAATATTAATATCACGAAATAGGAGCACTGAATAACTTGCATACAACTAGTGTGAAACCACATCAATAGCTATGCGTAAAATCAATCACCTGACTGTAACATCATATTAAGATATACTAATCAAGATTAAACCAAGGTTAGAAATAGATTAGGGCAGGGGTACTACATTCTCCCCCCCTAGGTTCCGACTTACTCCTAGAAGTCGTAAGGCTAGATGGAGAACATGTCGTATGCATCAGCGCTGAAACTCATTCAACAAAGATCAAATTGCACATAGAAATCTTTCCATAAATAAATAAAATATTCTTGCAAAATCCTTTACAGACGCTATTATCCATTGGCAAGATACATCTACAACCATACATTCCTTAAATGTTCTAGGAATTATTCACAATCATAGCAGAGAAACAAAAATCTTCTCCCTTTCATTACACCAAATTAAAACATTACAAAGAGGGTAAACAACAATTACCATAATCATCGACCAAAAATGACACGAAAACATGCCATCAAGATCAATTTCCTTTACCAATCCATCTTTATCATAAACTTTTATTGAATAGAACTAGCTCATAATATCAATTTCTACAACCAAATTAACTTTCATGAAATAAGAGCAACATAAATAACTCAATTGATAACACTTGCCAAGCATAAGAAAACCTTTCCAAAGACTATGTCCCATAACATAGTGACAAGTTAACACAATTTACTCCATGATACAAACAATAACCATCCACATAACTGGAATGCATAACATAAAAGGCCACATGTGAGCATGTTTAATGCTCGGTCAAAGATAACATGCACGATCAGCATCTCTATGCCTGATCTCATAACTACAATATGATCATAAATATCCAATATCTCACTCAAAGGCTCGATGGTGCTAGGCACACCATAGCGGTGCTACCTTCCATACAAGACCTTTGTGAATATCCCTTGTTGTGTAAGGTGTTTAGCCTCCAAGAGATAGTCACCACTCATAGGTAGGTAGTGGATCCTAGTTGTTTTCACAGCCTCACATACCTCCATCCTCAAGGTTCCTTGCGTCTACTTCCTCGTATACACTCATCCAAGCCCGTCTCCTACGTTCTTGGAGAGGAATTCACATTGCAACACAAGACCAGCACACGAAAACAACAAGGATAAACCGGTTTAGCCACCAAAGTACAGAAGAATAAAGATAATAAATCCTCAATTCCAACAGTAAGGCAAGAAAATAATTCAGAATCTCAACACCAAATCAAAAGTGCAAAAGATCACAAGATCGTGGCTAAACCTTCACAGTTAAAGTAGAATAAATTGCTGGCCCACAAGGAAATAAAGGAATAAATAAAAGAAATTCATAAGTGCACATTACATCACTACGTGACTAATAGCTAGCCACTAACGAGGAAGGAAGGAACAATCGTCTAGCTATCCTAGTAGCTCATCATGTGGTGTGGCCAAGTCACACATCCACATGGCATGGCAGTGTGCACCTCGACATCACCCCGCATCATGTCGTCACGTGGCATGGCTCTACCCAATACCTAGCGGTAGGCCGCATGGAAATGTCTACCACATCCCGCATCGTGTCTCAGCACGGCATGGCAATACTCCAAGCGGACAAAACACGCAATGGACGTATCCCGCATGGCAGTGTACCCCCCGGATAAGGCACGCGCTGGTCACACTCCGCATAGCGATGTTCCTCTCAGGATACTCGCCGTAAGCCAGAGGTATACATGGCTAAGGTCTACCCACAAGTCTACCAACACTGGTCAGTTGGCAACTTATGTAAGAACTATAACACGCCTCTCATGAAGACAAGGCAACAGATGCTCCAAATAATACCATCACTATACACAAGAGTCACCATCCAAATGCTCAAATAAGGGAAGGGAATAGGCTAACACATATAAACCTATAAATAGATTCATCAAAAAGGGAAAGTATTGAGTACACCTTGATACAGTTTAGTAGTACAACTATATCATTCCTCGAAGTAGAGAAGCTAAAGTCACTTCACGCCAACATTACTCGTACGCCAATCCATACTATTCAAGGAACGGTTACTTCGAATACTACCCCTTAACATACTGAGTTACCCACAACCCGAGGTTTGGTTCTCAGCAGGGAAACAAATAAGAAACATCACATAAACAGTATGGTTTCCCATACTCACAAGCAACATATCCTCCATGGTTGATTACTTCACCAATCCATGGGCACATATAATAAGCACTGGTTTCTTACAATACACACAAATACACCAGCACTGGCTTAGTCACATTTACGGGGAGTACTTTTCAGTACGCTAACATCTATACAAGGAAGATTTTAATTATGCTTTCTACATAAATAACTGAATCAAGTTTACTCTAGATACAAGTATTGAATTCATTAACAATTCACAATTATATAAGGAATTAACATCATTCCTACAGCTTTCTCGAATCTCACTAAGCATTCATAACTAAATTACTAGCTAAGCAAATTCATTTCTAAAGCTTAAGACTTTCATCTATCACTATGAAGCCAAAATGTAATAGTACAATTTCACATGTTTTATAAACATTCTATTTAAATCAATGCATTCTTTAATACCATTTCTAAAAATCTTATGATTAGGCAAAGAGAAGGGAAAGAGAGTTTGATAACCAAACTATTTCCTACAAAAAAAAATGCAAGATCAAACAAGATCACGCTACATTATACATTTCCTGACTATAAGCCTATCATTTAAATTACACGGTTTTCATTTCGCTACCATTCAGGAGGACGACAATCAGCCTAACCAAAAAAAACGTTTCCAATAATTATGATTGCAACAGGAGGTTCTAATTTCCAAACAGAATAGAGATCAAGACATGCAATCTTTTCGATAATGCAAGACCTCATAAGAACACTCACATAATTAATACAATATAGACACCTGTCATAATTTGCAACCTATTAGAGAAGATCACATTACGATCAAGATAAGCAAAGAGCTATTAACCCAATTAAAACATATTAATGCATGCACGTCAAACAAGCTTTTCATTCGCACTTTCTAAACACATTAAGGTAATTCATATACCCAAAAGCGAGTTCGATGGAGCATTTGCTAAAATAAATCTTCAATCAAACTGGTTTAATGAGACAAATAAGACAATCTTTCGGAAAACACATTAATATTCCCTCGAAGCTACAATAGCATGCTCTTTTTAATACTTCTTCTACAACCAAGCAGTTTCACATAATTCATCTATTCGCATAAAAATGCACCTTACTAAGGTAGAATTTAATCATGCTACTCCTACAACATACACATGGAGAATTCTTTAAACATACACATACAATTTTCTCCCATTCACCCAAAATAATTTTTTAAACCCATAGCCCTTTAATAATCTAAAACATGAGCGACATAAAGCTCACGCAAGGGTTCAAGAAGTCACACCCTTTCTCTTGCAACAAGAAACTCAAATCAAAGATAATTGCACATATCCTAATCATTATAATTTCCAGAGAGAGGGAGAGGAATGGTGATGATCATTTAATTTTCTACAAAATAAGCATTCAATAATTGCCATACTAGTCCTTCAAGTGGACAACACTAAGCTAGCTCATAATCTTTAAACAAACACAATTCGCACTTTCAGATTCAAGACAAGCACGGACCAACCCAAATGGATTAGTCTAAAGAGTACAACACTCAATAAGGGAAGGTACATACGACTCTCTTTCAGAATAAGAGTAATCATAGACCCAAACATCAATAAGCACACAATGCACATATAAACACTCAAACACCAACATCAAGAAGGCGAAAACAAGGTGTGAACACACACGTTACACACCAGCTAAGGTCTGCTCAATCAGTCACATGCAAAAGGAGGACAAGCATACACATAAGGTTAATACACCACACACCAATAGAGGGCACACGCGACACCAGAGATCCCAATGTTTGCAACATGGGCTCTAATACCAAATGTAATGCCCCGCCAGGAAACCCCGAAGGGATTAAGCCATAACACAAGAATAGAGTGCAAATTTTTTTATTTTTATTTTTTAAAGTTACAACACATAAGATGCAACAAGATATCAAAGATTCAGATTACATAGCGGAAGACATCAACTAACACCTAAAGAGTTTCCCAACGAGATTACTTAAATTTCACAATTCACTTAACTCACACAATTAATCCAAAAGCTGAATATCTTAATAACGAGATAATTCATAATCAGGATAATTTCTTTCAAAGGATGGAAATATAAATCACAAGCAAGGACTCATCCATAAGATCTATTCATAATCTTCATTCAAGCTTTTCATTTAAAATTACATGCCATACATCTAATATCTTAACACACTAGGATTTCATCATAACATAAGAGATCTTTCCAAGCATATTTAAATTCCTTAACAACAACTGAGTATAATTCATTACTCTAAGATACATTCTTTCATATTCCAACTTATTGCATTTCAAAAGACGATTGCATACTAGCATCTACGATAATCTCATCTAAACCACTTACGCATTTGATCAACGTGGCATTCAAGAAAGAACTGAATATAAGCATTTATAGTTAATTCCAATTATCCACTTAACCATTCTAACATAAGTTAATCATACATGATAAAGCTGAATAAAGGAAACATAAGAGAATACATCACATAACACCATAATGATCTCGGAGTTCACCCCTAAAGGGCTACATCTCTGGGTCTGCTCAACTGCAAGACCCCTCTGATAATTAATAAAGTTAAGAATACAAGAGGTTACACCATTACAATCCGGCCATCAAGGCGAAACATAAGCAATATACAAACGACCACATCGGTCAATTAATACATAAACGATCCCTGATAAGAACAGGATCCAGCTGAACATAATCAAAGCTAAAACAAAGGTCCAGAAGAGCATCCATAACACTGAGCCATCACCACCCAAGGTCTATCATGAAACCGATACTCACAAGGGCAGAGACAAAAGGACGACCCACAAGATACTCAAAAAAGGACAAAACGACAACACACTAGCGAATGTAGGGACAAGTGTCATCACACAACCTGGTATGGATACCATGGCAAGTCTTCATAGGTCCCGGCCCCATACACTGGGTTACCCTGGCAACCTAATCCGAGCTTCTGGCCCATCCAAGCATCATGTGGACCCACACATCCTCTTGTGAAGACAAGGATGGTAGTTTGCCATTTCAGGCCTTCTCACATCATTTCGAGTCTATGATAGCACTCGTCCCATGTGTGAGGCATATTTATCTTACTTAGAGATTACATTCTAATCTACTTAAAGGTTATCACTTATTAGACTCACTTTTGACGGGTTACCCAGCAGCCACTTTGGGCGCGGCCCCCAATCGAAAGCCACTTTCCCATACGACACTAGACTAAACTCAAATGAACTCAAAAACCAAGGAATAGACATGGTCAGACGCACGGAGTTCAAGAAGAGAGAAACAATCATCCGGTCAAAAATGACTCAAAGATGAACACTTACTGACGGTACTCTAACTAGAGACCCGACCAACAACAGTCAACCACAATCATCATTCGACTCACACACAAGGAGGATATGATCAAAACGACACTACCACAATACAACAGTCAACTCGGAATCGAGGACTGAAACAGGTACCCCAAGTCAAGCCATACGACAGGGTCCTACTAAACAAAGCAAAACATGCCATTTCATAATTAAAGGCGAATACATAAATTAAACTCGCAAAGGCAATAATCAGAAAAGACAATATTTCCTCAAATGATTTAATCATTACAAGTCGATCAAGTTTTCTACAAGATCTAAATCAGCTTACAGTTATCTACCTCATCTAGGGATAATTTGTTCTTGGTTTTCTAACTCCTAAGGTTCAAAGCATCGAACAGGCAAATAAAGCCACAAAGAGTTTTTAACCAATTCATATTAATAAAATTCAGACAACCATTAATCAACTAAAATAAGATATTTAATCTCCAATCAAAACGTCATTAACATACTGGTCTAAAACCGACCTCTACAGTTTCGTATTTTTCAATTCCAGATACATTATACGGATTATGGAAATAAAAGTGGAGAAAGAGAATCTAAATGGAGATAATCCTTTCCAATGCATATCGTTTAAATTCAAATACTCAACGATAAATATTTCACTTACTTCTCAATTACTCAAATGATATATTCTACGATAATATTTAACATCATCAATTAGTAATTATAGCATATTTCAACAGTTTTCCAATAACATAATATTCTATTTCGATTTAAAACAGTACTACCTGAATTAGCCAACTTCCCTAATCAGCTAGAAGGTAAGATATCAATTTATTAGCCAAGATCAATTAGAGAATAATCGACAATATTAAATTACCATATTACAGTTGTAGAACTTAATTAGAAAGAGTACAAAAGTCGTGAAATGAAATTGGATAATGATTAACCTATAACTCCATTATAAAATTAATCAGTACCAATTTAACATTTAACATGATATTGCCTTCTTAATCATAATTAAGAATAATTAAAACTTAGCATTAAAAATCACTTACATTAGAATGTTACTAATATCATATGCATTTTTTTTGAGTAATAAAAAAAAAACACATTAAAAAAAAAACATTTAAAAAAAAAACACGCTTTAAACAAAACGCATTAAAATATGAGGGAGGGCGACCGTGCCCTAACCCTAGCTGGGGAGATACCCGCGGCGGGGCTCACGGTGGTGCCCGCAGGTGCCGCAGCGCCCTGCGGCCACCGCGGCCCCTGCGGCCACCGCCGTGAGCCGCAAGCAACGCACACCCGCGAGCACCGAGGGACGGTAAAGGTGGAGAAGGGGGGAAACGAGTGGGGGAGAGGGGAGGAGGTGCGGGTGGAGCTCTGCTCCCCGCCTCCAAACCCCAAACCCACGGTTCGAACAATAAAAAAAATACGCCCAGATTGGTAACAAAGCGTTAAAAATTTTCTTCGAACACACAGTTCGGTGCAAACAAACAAGAACGCCCACCACAAATTTCATCATGAATATAAATTTTGATTTACTATGAGTTCGGTTTAAACGAACTGGGTTTGTTATCATATTTCTTGATGGTTTGCTCATCCTTAACACACACCCAAGGGTTTCAAACACCCAAAAGCAAAGAGGAATTAACAACACCTCAAAAACACTTCCAGCCAAGCTGGTTAATTTACTAAATCAATTCATAAGCATGACATTCGATGGAGAATCTAAAACCAAGAGCATGAAAACATTCAAACCACCATTTCCATTTTAAACAATAACTAAGATTGAGAATTGGATCCTACCTGATCTCGCGTTCCTGGCAAGATCTGCTGAAGAGTCCCAATCTCCAGCTACCAAAACCTCCTTCCCCATCCAAAATCACCAAATTTCATCTCCAAAATTTCTTTCCAACCAAAATTCCTCCAAAATGTCCATCCTCCAATTTTACCCAAATTTTGGGTTATATGGAAGAGTTGACCAAAAACTCTATTTTTGGAATTAAAAATTTTATTTACAAATAATTCTCAAAAATTAATTCTTTTCTAGCTAGCAACAAATTAACTTGCTTTATCAATTCCAAAATCGATTTTCTCATTTAATCCAATTTAACCTTTCTAATTTCAAAAGCCAACAGAATACAATGAATCTATTGCGATAAAATACAAAACTTTTTTTTTTTTTTAACAGCATATACAAAATGCATTTAATACTCGAAATTAGTCATTTAATCGAACTCACTCCCAATTTAAAATAAGCAATTCATATCAACGAAAATCGCATAACGAAATCCCGATTAATCTAGTCCATCAATCTCTAATGCACAAATACATATTTAATCAAGATAATTACTAAGGACTAATTAATCAATTTAACCATACACACCAAGCACGCAAACCGAGAAGGTCAACCAAATAGACGACTCACAAACCCAACAAAAAGGGATTACTGACGATGACTGACGATGCTCAGTTGAGCACGACTAAGGTCAACTAGGGTCTTACGACCACCTAATCCAACTCTAAGGATTAAAGAGGTACACTCAAACCTGCACATCCAGGTGAAGCCGAACCTCGCACTCATGCGGTGTTGTACCTGAAATTTCCTGCAACCAAGAGTCATACATGCATACATATATAAAATTGATGAAAGCGTTAGCTCAATATTAATATCACGAAATAGGAGCACTGGATAACTTGCATACAACTAGTGTGAAACCACATCAATAGCTATGCGTAAAATCAATCACCTGACTGTAACATCATATTAAGATATACTAATCAAGATTAAACCAAGGTTAGAAATAGATTAGGGCAGGGGTACTACAGATGGCAACACTTAGGAAAATAAAATTTTGACATCTAAGTGTTTTACAACAAAAACATGCCATTAACAAAATTGCTCCCCCTAAGCATATACACTATCCCTTAATCAATACAATGTATAGCAATTTTGCATACAAAGCATAAACATTGAGATATCAGAGCATAAAGCATATATCAAAATTTTAAAGCCAGATACTTCTCCCTATTCTTCTCCAGAATATCAAAATTTTAAAGTTAGATACTTCTCCCTATTCTTCTCCAAAATAGATAGAGTACTTCTCCCCCTTTTCCAACAATGACAAAGTACTGCTGAACAACCCTGTTTCCATTTGATATTAAAATAATAAGAGTTTATGACAATAAGGAATAATACTTGTCAAAAACCGATTTATAGTCCTGCAAAAATTATTTCATGGATAGAGACTAGGACTCAAGTAGGGAGGTGGCCACTTCTTTCTCTGTTTGCATCTGGGATACATGTTCTTCCATGGCATCAACTGGGCTCATCTCCTGTGTAACTATCAAGGCATCCAGGTTTAGATAACACTTCTGAAGAATTTGTAGACATGGAAGTAAAACCAGTTGTAGCTCCTGCAAATCTCTAGACCGTGTACTGATCTCTTGTTCAATTTTGGCTGACTGGATCTGAAACCGGTGAATGATTTTCCCATAAGGTTCAAAGGAATCATAAGGTGGCTTAAATGTGCTTAAGTAAGACTGTAAGTCTATTTGAAGCTTTTGCTTCTGGGCTAGCACATCATCGCAGAATAGATGGGGTTGACAAATTTTTCTTAGTAGTAGGTTTCCCTCATCCAAAGCATCCCTTATATCCTTTTGGTCTTTCAGAAGTTCAGACTGGAGTTCATTGAACTTTTTCACTAGAGCAATGGTAAGAGCCTTTTGATGCTCTTTATTGACATTTGCCTCAGCTGCTTCTTCCAGACTCTGCACCTGATTATCCACTACAGTACATAGTAGCTTAAGCTATGCTAGTGATGATTCAGTGTTGGGAAGATTGGTATCAGGGATCAAACCGGTAAGGGTGTCTATAGCTGCTTGAATTATATCTTGCTTTTTTTTCCTTCGAATGATTTCAAGGCACTCTTGAGCAAACTTGATGCTTTGCATTAGCTCTGATTCACTTGCAGACTGGAGATCGATAGGACTGGAGATATCATCCAGTTTGGCTTGACTCCCGGTTGCCTTTGGAGTCTCCATCTGTGTGCTCTTCACCGCTTCTGCTGCCTTGTCCACTTCTTCCTTCTTCTTTTTCTCTGCTTCCTTCTTCTTTTCTTGTTCCTTGTCTTCCTCTTCTTTCTTTTTCCTCTCTGCTTCCTTCCTCCTCTCCTCTTCTTTCTCTTCCTCTTCCTTCTTCTTTTCTTCTTCCTTCTGCTTTTCCTTTTCCTTATCCTCCTCTTCCTTCTTCTTCTTTTCCTCTTCCTTCTTCTTCTTTTCTTCTTCCTTTTTCTTCTTTTATTCCTTATCCTCTTCTTCTTTCTTTTTCCTCTCATCTTCTTGCTTCTTTTTCTCTTCATCTTTTCTTTTCTCCTCTTCCTCTTTTCTCTTCTCTTCCTCTTCATCCCTCTTCTTTTTCTCTTCATGTTCCTTAGCCGCTTCCTATCTGTCCTCGACTTTCTCACTGCCTTGTTCGGTTTGTTGCACCTGTTCTGTTCCCTCAAAGGGTATGTCCTGAGTGAGATCTTCTATGTCCAGGGCATAGACATCAATAGTGTTGATTGGTTCTTCAACCGGGTTTCCTTCTTCATCAAAAACTTCATCCGGTTTGGATATGACCGGTTCTTTTTCTGCTTGCAGGTTGGCCATACGTGCTTTGTAAGCTTGAATAGCATGATTCATATGCTGATGAGTGTCTTTTTCAACATCATCAATTCTTCCCTCTAATAGCCAGAGTCTTCTTCTCCTTGTGAAGAAGAGTCCTTTATTTTGGTCCAAAACATCAAATAAATCTGAGTTTGAGAGGTTGGGAAAGTATTGTACAAAGACTTTCTCCCTAATCTCCTGTTCTTTTTCTATGGCAATGCACCATTTATTATCTAATGCCTTATATAATGAATCTGGTGTCTGAGATTTAATATCTGATGGCGACTAATCAGTTTTACACAAATAAATAATAATTTCCTGAAGTACTTCTTCTTTCTCCTCATCACTAAAATCATCATAGTAATCTACTAAATCATGAAGTAATTTTCTCCTAATATTCTTTACTGTTCTTTGACAATGTGTCAAAGGTTTATATGAGGAGATATCGATATTTACCGGTGCAGATACTGCCAGTTCATTCTTTTTCATCTTCTTTGTCTGTCTGGCCTTCTTTGGCATTTCATCAGACTTAGTCTCCTCAGAGTCTGGTTCATTTGACTTAGTCTTCCTTTTTCTTTCAAAGACTTTTGTCGGTGCCACTATCAGTTTCTTCTTTGCAGGTGACCGCTTGGTCACTCTTGGAGTTGCAGTAGTAGCCGGTGCCGATGCTGCAGGCACTGCCTTTGCTTTCTTTTCTACTGGTTCTTTTCCTTTCTTAATAGAGGGTTCCTCGACTGATGCAATCCTCTCCAGATAGGTTCCTATCCTCTTTGCCTTGGGATCAAGAGGTGAGGCAATAAGGGTTGAGGCATACCCTACTAGCATATTGTACATCACCTCATAGCCCATTGACTCCACTTCTTCCATTCTAGGCTCAATAGCCTCCATTAAGCATTTGTCCACCTGGATGGTGAAACAGATGTCATCTTCATATTTCTTAACAATATCACCTGAGATCCTCATCCTTTGGCTCATCTTCCACCTGAACTCGTCAAAATATTTGTTCAACACATCAGGGTAACTGGTTCCGATAGCTTGAATGCTTTCTTTGATCTGCTTGGTTATCGGTTGTTCAGGAGACCACTGGACATCTCCTACTCTAGGAAAGTAGCCTTGGAAATAGAAGAACAACCCAACCAATAGTTTTCCAAACTTGAATCTCAGTGCATTATCCTGTTTAATCGACTTTAGATTAGACAGGAGTTGCCTCTGCATACCAGTGCACAGGTCAAAAGATGCATCCTCTTTAATCATCCGGTAAGCGGCATTTACCGCTGTAGCAGATACAAAATTAGTCCTATTGGCTGAGAATGTTCTGTAGCCTATCACCATGTAGGTGCACTTCACTGGATCATCCTTGATAGGATTAACTGTCATACCTCGTGAGTCGCTTGTTGAACTGGTGAGCTTGGCCATTTCCATTTTGCTTACCGTTCTTAGGGCTGGTACTTCCCCTGTGTTGTAGAAACCAGTGACTGCATGAATTTCCTGTGACATGATATCATGTGTCCTCTCCAGGTACATCTTGTCACCATGGACTCTGCTCAAAATGATTCTAATATGATCCTCCATTAAGTCTTCCAGAAAGTATACAACATTGTGGAGTTTCTGCTTCTCTAAGATACTGTATTCCGGTTTGATTTTCTTGTCCTTGCCACAAAATAAACCTAACTGGGTGTGAATAGCTAAAGACCCTAGGTCTTCAATTTTGCAATCAATATAGTCAGAAATTCCCTCTTCTACTATTACTCCAGCCAGAACTTGTGATAAGGCATTATACTTTGAATTCCTTTGAATGAAACTTTCTGACTCAATGGATGTACTAGAACTGGTATGAGATGCAGAAGCCATTGCAGAGTATTTTAAGAACATGAAAAATACCTTTAAAACATGAATTTAGGGCTCCCTAATTCTCCTTCACTCCACACTCCGTCGGTTGCTGAATCACCGCTTTGTGTTCTCCTCTTGACCGTTTGCAATTTCAATTTAAATCTCCTTCGCGACTAGTCAATTTCTTGAGATCTTAGCTTAACTCGCCTTTTCTTCACTCTGCACTTTGAAAAACTTTTCTTCGCTCTAAAATAGATAGTGAGAAATGATTTGAAATATGCTTTTATACATGTCTCTCACCTACCGCCATTAATGCTCCTCTATTAGGGCGTAAACCCTAATTTGCCTTTTTATCATTTTTGGTCTTCTGCCAAGCGATAGGTATCACATACCGGTTAAGGTCTTTTACCGGTGTAAATCGGGGGTTCGAAAACATTTCGTTGTTTGCTACACCTAAGCCTTTTTGGAGTTTAGTTTGCCGGTTCCGATATTTCCACACTAGGTGCAGAAACCGGTTCCTCTTCCAACATTGTTGGTTTCTTCCTCCAGGTTTTGTTCATGTCCACTTGAACTATTTCAACATCAATTTCTCTTCCTTTCTGAGTGACCGGTATATCATCAGATATACTCTTTCTGCTCCTACAGAATCTTGCAATGTGACCCTGTTTGTTGCAGTGGTAGCAAACCAATCCAGGTGGTTTCCAAGGTCCATTGTTCATGTTTCCATTCTTCCTTCTGCATGTTGCAGTAGTGTGACCATGTCCATGACAAATCTAATAGTTTTCTCTCCATCCGGTTGCCACTTGATGGCCACCGCTTCTTGACTCATGATTGAAGACATTAAATCGATTGTAGTTCCGGTTTACAAAAGGTTCAAGATCAACTCCTTGGGTCCTCTGAGGATATCTTCCATTGTTGTTCATCATAGACCTGCATTCAAATGCTCTATGCCCAAACTTGTTGCATGCATAACAATGACCATTGAACTTATTGGATCTAGGTACATTGTTGATAAAGTAAGGAAAATTATTGTAGGCTTTTCTCCTACATACATTGGTAGTGTGTCCTTCTTTAAGACAGTTAAAGCAAACAAGTTTGAATTTTTGCTTACCTTTTCCTTTGAGTGTCGGTTGCTTTTTTGATGCTTTAGCATTTGTTCCTAAGGATTCTCCTTCCTCATGTCTAGAGAAACCAAGTCCGTTGGTATTCTTTACCGGTCTAGATGACTCAAGCTTTTGCTCTAGCTTGACAATACTTTTGCTGAACTTCGCAAGTATTTCCTCTGACTCAGAGAGTTCTTTGGAAATAGCAGTATTTGTCTGCACTAGGCTTGCATTTTCAGAGATGGCTATGTTTAGTTCATCTTGTACTCCTTCTTTCTCCATTCTTCTCTCATGAAGGTGAACAATCAGTGCACTAATCTCTTGTTTCAACTTGGAGATCTCATGATCTCTGTCCTTTACCAGATCTTCAGCTTTCCTCTGGTTCTCAAGCTCTTGACTAAACCGAATAGTCAGTCCTTCTAACTCCTTTCTCAGATTGGAGTTTGAATCATTCAGCTTATTTACTTCTGCAATCATGGCTTCCATATTTGCTTCATCTTCAGAACTATTTTCAGATAGCTCCATCAGCTTCTCTACATGTTCTCTCCTTTTTGCTTGAGATGCCTTGTATTTGACCATAAGATCATCATAGGCTTTCTTAGACTGAGTGAGCCGTTGAGTAAGTTCCCTTAAGGTGTATTCCCCCATATCTTTTTCCAAGTGGTTAAACTTATAGAAAGGTAGGCTCTGATACCAATTGATGAATACTAAGAGGGGGGGGGGTGAATTAGTATGCCAAAAGTCTTTGTACTTAAACACTTACACAGTCTGAAGATAAACCGGTAAAACAATTTAATAGACAGACCAGTTATCACACATGCAAACCAAAATGCAAATAAAGCATTCACCCACAAAAGCAATAAAACCATAACACAAGGTATTTGACGTGGAAACCCAAATGGGAAAAACCACAGTGAGATAGAACTCACAAGTTACTATCTACAGAATAGAAACCAGACCGGTTAAGGTCTTACAATGTTCTTCACCAGAATAGATCCTGTTAGGAATCTCAATCTCTGTTAGGAGATAAGTCCGATTAAAGAATACCTTGCTAGAGGATTTTAGATTCACAGAGGTGAACCACCTTGTTAGAGGAATTTATAAAAGGCTTTTGGGCCTACCTGGTTAAGGGCTACAGACTTGTCAAAGATGTGAGTAATCAACAAGTGTTTGATCTATCTAATAGCACAAACTGCTTGGTTAGATCCAGTATTGCTTACTGCTAATGCATTCCAACATTACTTTAGTCTTCTCTATCTCTCACTCAGTTACAACTTGATCTTCTCAGATAAGATCGCTCTTACAACAACTCATCAACCACCTTAAACCCTAGCACAACATAAACCCTTTCAGCAACAACCTAAAACCCTAGACATGGTGTCCTTTTAAAGGAATCTGATTTCATGTCGGTCCAATAGGATTACATTACAATATCCTAGGTTCAATGAATCTAGACATACTTAGTAACACGATACAAGAAGCACCATTAGTGTGTCGGCACCGTCAAACAATCGGTGGATTGGTAACTCATCACAAAAAGGCTGGTTGGTAACTCATCACAGAGTATTACCGGTTCATACAAAATACCGGTTGCCAGTTTGACAAATGAAGACTGGTAAGAATGTGTTATGCTGCTTAGCTCCCTCGTACCACTTGAGATCTACGAACCGCTTGGGGTCGACATGCCGCTTCAGACCGAGAAACAATTCTACAAAATCACCAATAGTCTAAAGACTAGAATACAACATACCGATTGGAACAGATACCGGTTGAGCTCTATCTCATACATATAAAGTGGATCTCAATGCAAGTGTGTGTCCATCAATGACAATCACAACATAAACATCAAAATGCCAACAATCTCCCCCTTTGACATTGATGGCAACACTTAGGAAAATAAAATTTTGACATCTAAGTGTTTTACAACAAAAACATGCCATTAACAAAATTGCTCCCCCTAAGCATATACACTATCCCTTAATCAATACAATGTATAGCAATTTTGCATACAGAGCATAAACATTGAGATATCAGAGCATAAAGCATATATCAAAATTTTAAAGCCAGATACTTCTCCCTATTCTTCTCCAAAATAGATAGAGTACTTCTCCTCCTTTGCCAGCAATGACAAAGTACCGCTGAACAACCTTGTTTCCATTTGATATTAAAATAATAAGAGTTTATGACAACAAGGAATAATACTTGTCAAAAACTGATTTATAGTCTTGCAAAAATTGTTTCATGGATAGAGACCAGGACTCAAGTAGGGAGGTGGCCACTTTTTTCTCTGTTTGCATCTGGGATACCTATTCTTCCATGGCATCAACTATGCTCATCTCCTGCATAACTATCAAGACATCCAGGTTTAGATAACACTTCTGAAGAATTTGCAAACATGGAAGAAAAAACCAGTTGTAGCTCCTGCAAATCTCTAGATCGTGTACTGATCTCTTGTTCCATTTTGGTTGACTGGATTTGAAACCGGTGAACGGTTTGCCCATAAGTTGCAAAGGAATCATAAGGTGGCTTAAATGTTCTTAAGTAAGACTGTAAGTCCGTTTGAAGCTTTTGCTTCTGGGCTTGCACATCATCGCAGAATAGATGGGGTTGACAGATTTTGCTTAGTAGAGATAGAGGTAGAACGTACTGCAACAATTATAAAATGATATTTTGCATTGTTTTCTAACACAATGCAATGAAAATTACATGCAATATACAAATATATAGTAAATACACAAGAACATGAATTTGTTGGCTTGATGATGATTATAATGAATGACTTCATCATATGTTGTCATTGATGAAACACATACACACACATATGTTCATAGTGTCTATCGATGTGACTTCAAAGTTGTTTATATTACAACCGGTATACTAGAGGTTTATATCTAACTGGTACATGGTGACAACCGGTATATACATGGAGACAACTAGTGGATATACATAACTTGGCATCAACCTGAAGATCCAGTAGAGATTATCAAAGGAGCATGAAAGGATAAATAGTTTATATGTTTAATTCCAACTGGTATTCATTGATTATGTGATGAGTTATCACTAGTCATGATGAGTTATCCTTACCGACAGTTTTTGGCAGTATTTTTGTGATGAGTTATGATTCTTTGACTGGATACACTACACCTAGGAAATTGTGATATGATTTCTAGAGACCGACATGAAATATAAATGTCTATATATTGACATCACAATAAATTATTTTGTATGAGAGAAGGTGATATGTTATGTGATGATTTGATGTGAAGGCATAAGTGTTAAGTTGTAGAGTATGTTGGTAATGAAGTGTTGAGTACATAGAAGAGGATCTATACAAGGAAGTTGTGCTACTACTAGATCACATGACCTGTTGTTTTCTAATCAGTGCAATAGTGAAATCCCCTAACTGGGTAAGCTCTAACAAGCTTCATTGTACAAATCCTCTAACCAGGTGATCCATTAGTTTGGATTCAGAAATCCTCTATCGAGGTTACTCCTTACAGGGTACTACCTTTTACAAACTAAGCTTTGGGATCTTTAATAGGATTTGCTCCTAGAAAAGCAACCTTTTGTAGACCTTAACTGGTCAGTTATCCATTACTGCAGATAGTTAACTTGTGAGTCCCATCTCACCGTGGTTTTTACCTATTTGGGTTTTCCACGTATAAACACTTATGTTATGGTGGATATTTTACTTATTGTGGATGTTGTTATATCATTTTGTATTGCATGCATATTGTTTAACAAACTTGTTAAGTATATCTATGGATCAGTGTTTAAAGTAGTATTGTTTTTGGTGTCACTGATTCACCCCCCCCCTCTTAATGATTTACAAGTCTATCAAATGGTATCAGAGCCTAACTTATTTAAAGCCTAATCACTTGGAAGGAAACCCTAAAGCTACCATGGGGGATATGAGCTACTTTGAGATGGCTAGAGAGCTTGAGGGTAGTAGAAATGAGCTTGAAACCCTAAGGGTCAAACTGAAAGCTTCTCAAGTGAAAAGGAGAGAGCTAACTGAACAACTCTTAGAAATATCTAATAATAGTTCTTCAGATGAGGCCAATATTGATGCTTTAGCTGAGGAAGTTGAAAAACTAAACAGTGAAAAGCTAAATAAGAGTAGAGATCTAGAAGGTCTTACTATCTTCATGAGTCAGGAACTGGAAGCCAGGAAAATTGCTGAAGATCTCATCAAGGAAATAGATCATGAGATTGCCAAGATCAAGCGAGAGAATGCTACTTTGCATGATAAGTTGAATGCAGAGAAAGAAGAAAAGAGAACTTACAACTAGATCTTGAATTGGCATCATCTTTGAGAGAGAACCTACCAAAACATAATAAAGATCTCACCAAACAGCTCACTGAAGAAAATGGGAAATTGGAAAAGTTCAACAAATGTTCTACCTTTCTAGAAGAGAAAATTAAATCACAAAGGATGAATGGTGATACCTCTGAACTTGGTTTTCACACATCTAAAAAAGGAGAATCCTCCGGTACCAAGAGCAACACTCATAAGAACAAATCTGCTCCTAAGGCTAAAAAGCCTACCAGTAAGAAGGTCTTTAAACCTATTTGTTTTGTTTGCCATAAACCTGGTCACACTAAAAATGTTTGTAGAAACAAACCTAATGGAAATCCAAGATGCAATAGAAATGCTAGGTATGTATCCAAGAAATTTGAAGGTCATTGCTTCACATGCAAAATGTATGGACATAGATGAGTTGAATGCAGATATGGAGCAAATAATCCAGTACTGTATATGCATCCAAGACCAAATGACAACTGGATGAGAAATTATGATAATTGGGGTAACATGAACTGGCAGAGACCCTACGACAACCGGTTTCATCCATTTGAGATGGAAAAGGTAACAAATGTCATTCGCATCATCTGTAACAACTTTGGTCATGTGGCTATGAATTGCAGAAGAAGAACTAGGAGAGGTAATGTAGGACCTTGGAGATCATCTGGTATGGCCTACTATCATTGTCATAAACCGGGACACATTGCAAAGTTTTGTAGATGTAGAAAGAGCAAACCGGTTAATCCTTCTAAAGATCAGAAAGACAAGTAGAAGGTCAATATTGAAGAAACCAGAGAAGAAACTAATCGAATATGGAAGAAGAAGAGTGATGATTTACCTGGAGAAGAAATTAATCCTTCACCCAGTGTGGAGAATCCTGCACCAGTGAATTAAGTCTTTTCAATATGGTTAAGGGGAGCATAACATCAAACCTACTTCCGGATCCCTTGAAATAAATGAGTGGTAAGAGAATTTGAATGGCTGAAATTTTGATAACTTTTTGTGAATCGGTTATCAACCGGTTTTACATCTGCCAATATTGTATGTATCATTAAGCGGTGTAATTAGGGTTTGTAACCCTAATGGGAGAGAATTTAATGTAGTAGGTAAAAAGGATAAAAGTGAGTTTCACTTTGTTATTTTTACCCTAATGCATTCGAGAAAGAATTTTTGAGTGCTTGCAGAGCTAAGAAAGGATTGTTAGCTAATTTTAGTCAAAGTTGTATTATGATTTGAGTGATCAAGCTGATTTGAAGGTTAGTGAAGACTGAACTGGTGTGCACTTGAGTATTCAACCAGTAAACGAGGCAGCGCACATAAAATAAGGTATTTCTTTGAAAAATCCTGCTTCGAATCTAGTCTATCTGAAATGGCATCGTCTTCTAAACCAATAGAGAAATTGATGATCACATCTGGACCTATGGAAGTTGTAAAGGCAAAACAAATTGTGTCTTATAATGCTTTATCACAAGTTCCTAGTGGTGTCGTAGTGAAAGGAGATTTTTCCAGCTACATTGATTGCAAGATTGAGGATTTAGGATCATTGTCTATATATTCTCAGTTGAAATCCCTTTGTGATGAAAACAAAAAGATTCAACCTGAGTATCTTAGGGTTATGAGAAAGGTTTTCATAATGCTTCTTATTTTCTTGAAGATTTTGAAGAGGAACATATCCGAATTATTCTGAGTCATGTTCATGGGGAAAACATGTATTTAGAAAGGACTCATACTATAACCAAGGAAGCTATTCAAGCTGTAACTGGTTTTTACTCAATCGGTGAAGTACCTAAGCTAAGCCGAATTTCAAAAGAGACAGTAAATGCTCTAACTAGATCAACCTCTGATGGGCATTCTTTTTCTGTCATTAACATCAAGGACCCGACGATTAAGTTGGTAGCTATAGTTATAGGCTACCAAATATTCTATTCTAGTATATTGAATAGTGTTCCATCTGTAGCAGTGCATACTGCTTATAAAATGATAGCTGAAAATGCTAATTATGACCTAGGTGAGGCCATAAGGAGCCAATTATTGTTGAATCTCCAGTCTATCAAGAAGGATAGCAGTCAAAAGTTTTAATTTGGATAGTTGTTGATCAGTCTATTCTTTTATTTTCAAAATTTCCTACCGGGAATTGGTGATCTTGAATGGTCTAAGGAACTACCAGTATCTGCCCAGATTAAGAACAACATCAAGGCTATCAGGAACACCTTCTCTGCTGCAATGAATAAATATTTCAATGAATTTCAGAAGAAAATGAGTACGAGAGTAAGATTGTCTGAGGATGTGGTGAAACACTTTGCTAAGGGCATTATTTTCACAGTTACCACTGATTTTTGTTTGATGGAGGTTATTGAGCCTAGAGAAGAAGAAATGGAAGACATGAGCTATGAAGTCAACTATGAATTATTGATCGGTTATGCCAATAACCTATTGGCATCTCCAA
This sequence comes from Cryptomeria japonica, assembly GCF_030272615.1. Lineage (NCBI taxonomy): Eukaryota > Viridiplantae > Streptophyta > Pinopsida > Cupressales > Cupressaceae > Cryptomeria > Cryptomeria japonica. The sequence continues at coordinate 572,820,719 of NC_081406.1, forward strand.
TCGACAAAAAGAAGACAAAATTGGATACAGTTGAAGTTCAAACTGCAAAAGCTAAAACCAATAGTGTTCCAACCATAAGTGGTAAAGGTAAGAAGAAGATGACACAAAGTGCCCAAACCAAAAAGTAACTGAAACCTAAAGTATATGCAAAGAAGGAGACTGCATCAAAGAAAAGAGCTCAGAAACTAATTCTCCAAGCAAAATTTGAAGGTACTGATACTGAGGAGGAACCCAAGAAAATGAAAGCAACTGGTAAAACAACCAAACAAGTGAAGGAAGTGCCAAAGGCAAATGTGCCTATTGATGTCTTAACTTACAAGCCTGAGACTAAATTTGAGAGAACAATGAAGACATTAGGAAGAAACATATTTGATAATGTCAAAGATCATTTTGATTCATTCAATGAAGATGAAAAGGAAAAAATTATTCAACAGGTAATCAATTATTTGTGCCATTATAATAGATTACCTCATGATCTTGTAAATGATATCTCTAATTCCTTATATACTATTATTTTGAATAAATGGGAGGAAGCAGTGAAGAAAGAAAAATAAATAATTGATGATGTATTTGTGCAATATTTTTCTGATTTGACAAAAGATGAGTTAATTGAATTGGTTGATAAGTACAAAGCCCAATTTGATTTTAAGACAAGAAGATTGAAGCTACTTAGTGGAAGGTGCAACCTGTTGAAACTGAGACTCATCAGATTGCTCGTAATATCCAACAAATGCAAAAACTTATACATTCTTCTAAGGATGAGCAAGATATTGTTGATCGACCTGAAATGGATGAAGAAGAAATTGTGCAAGCTGATATTGTCTATCTTGTTAAGAAGAAGGATGACACTATTTCCAAACAAGTCATACTTGTTGATGATATTCAAGACACAATCGATCTATCTGGAAACATTATTGTACCAGATATGCAACCACTTGAAATCACAGCTGCATAGGTTACTAAAGTTGAGAAACCGACAACTCAACCAAGAGTGGATATTCCACAAGCCAAGGAACTCCCAGTGAAACCCCAACTCCCACCGATTTCATAGGCCACTCAAAAGGAATCCGATGAAAAAGTTGATACACAGATTTCTAAACAGGAAATAGAGAAAGAACAAGAGAAAGAAAAGATTATTAAGGTAACATCTGTTGAACCAGTAACATCATTAGTCATACATCAGAATGATGAAGATGATGATTACTCATTAGGCATCTCAGGGCCTATAACTGTTGATAATATGAGTGCATATGAAATGATGAAAATTGCAACTATCATGCAATCTAGGGCACACAAGAAGAGATTTAAAGAACAAAGAATGGAAGAAGAAACCATTTAGAATGTTGTGGATATTCTGACAAGTCTACTTCCGGAAACTGCTACAGGGCATCTGACAAATCCTATTAGCAAACTTGGTCAATTGGTTTTTGATGCATCTGACCAACTTAAGTCCCTATAAGAAGCAATACAAACTTATGTTGAGAAGAGTTACAGGAAGAAGTGTGGAGAGCAGCTCATGAAAGAGATTGATACAGGAAAAAATTCTCTATCTCTTAATAAAGATTTATTAAGAAAAGCTATTGAAACAGGAGGGAAATTCCTTGCATCTACTTCTAATGTTTCATTCTTTTATTCTGATATCAATAACATGCAAATTGAAATAGAGCAAGAGCTAGAGAAGATATGCAATGCATATGTACCACTTCAAGGTTTTATTTTTACTTTTGGCAAATATGTGGATGATTTGCAAAACAGGCTAGATACCGATGATCTTGAAAAGGCAAAAAGACTCTGATCCCTGAAGGAATTGAAGAATCTACTCAAACCCCAAGTAGACATATTGCAAAGAGCCTAGAAGAATGCAGAAGCTATTTTGGCTACTCTAGAAACATGTACACTTGATTCAATGGAAGAGTTCCATACTTAGATCATGACCAAAATTGAGATCACGGAGAACTTGTTGGAGACATGAGAACATGTTTTTTTCTCAATTGAAGTGTAACTTTAGTGACATTTTTCTGAGGATTGCAATGCATACATCTTGATTCAGATTTTTCAAGTTTTTGTATATGTAAAACATTTTGATACAAACTTTTCTATATATATATATATATATATGTATTTTGCTTTTCAATTTGGCATTGTTGTCAAAGGGGAAGTAGAAATATGTATGTGTGTTATGAAAATTTTGTATGTTGTATGTAGTAAGGGGGAGTATATGTATATGTGTATAAAAAAATTTTGTAAGCACACTTAGTGGTATTACTGTAATATTTTCAAGTGTTGCCATCAATGCCAAAGGGGGAGATTGTTGGCTTGATGATGATTGTAATGAATAAATTCATCATATGTTGTCATTGATGAAACACATACACACACATATGTTCATATTGTCTACCAGTGTGACTTCAACATTGTTTATATTACAACCGGTATACTAGAGGTTTATATCTAACTGGTACATGGTGACAACTGGTATATACATGGAGACAACTAGTGGATATACATAACTCAGCATCGACCTAAAGATTCAACATAGATTATCAAAGGAGCATCAAAAGATAAACGGTTTATATGTTTAATTTCAACTAGTATTGTTGTTCCAACTAGTATTCATTGATTATGTGATGAGTTATCACTAGTCGTGATGAGTTATCCTTACCGACAATTTTTGGCAGTATTTTTGTGATGAGTTATGATTCTTTGACCATATACACTGCACCTAGGAAATTGTGATATGATTTCTAGAGGCTGACATAAAATCTAAATGTCTATATATTGACATCACAATAAATTATTTTGTATGATTAAAGGTGATATGTTATGTGATGATTTGATGCAAAGGTGGAAGTGTTAAGTTGTAGAGTATGTTGGTAATGAAGTTTTGAGTGCACATAAGAGGATCTATACAATCAAGTTGTGCTACTATTAGATCACACCACCTGTTGTTTCTAATCACTGCAATGGTCAATCCCCTAACCGGTTAAGCACTAACAAGATTCATTATACAAATCCTCTAACCAGGTGATCCATTAGTTTGTATTCAGAAATCCAATCGAGGTTACTCCTTACACTCTACTACCTTTTATAGGGTATAGCTTTTAACCAAGCTTTGGGATCTTTAATAGGATTCTCTCCTAGCAAAGCAACCTTTTGTAGACCTCAACTGATCAGTTATCTATTACTACAGATAGTTAACTTGTGAGTCCCATCTCTCTGTGGTTTTTACCTATTTGGGTTTTCCATGTATAAACATGTGTTATGGTGGATGTTTTACTTATTGTGGATGCTATTAAATCATTTTGGATTGCATGCATATTGTTTGACAAACTTGTTAAGTATATCTATTGGCCAGTGTTTAAAGTAGTATTGTTTTTGGTGTCACTGATTCACCCCCCCCCCCCCTCCTCAGTGCTTTACAAGTCCATCAGAATTACCTTAATGAAGGTATGCCAATCATGCATTTTCATCCCTGACCCAAATTCACTTTTCTTTGTTATGAGATTGTTTATGTTTGCAGCAAATCCTATGGGAAATCAAATTTTTCGTATGACTTCTTTTATAGCATTGCTTTGCTGCTCCGTTAATAACCAAGGAATGGGCACTTATATTAATCTGGTCTCCATCGTTATTTGATTGAATGACATTTTTCATTGCATGATTGGATTCCTGAATGTCACTACCAATTTTGACAATTTTTCTTTGTCACGCCTTCCATCCAATATTTTCCATAATGTCTCTATTATATTCTTTCCAATATGCATAGTATCAAACAAATGCATAATTTGTAGCATCTCATAGTAAGGAAACCTACTAAATTATCTGGGATAAATATTTAGTTCCTTTGGAAGGTCGTCATTAATGCCTTGATGACCTTCACAAGGCATATAATATGTTAAAAAAGTTAACAATGACGATCATCATCAATTACATCATCAGTAAACAAAACACAATATAAAAATACAAATTCAAACATAAACCATTAAATGGAATGACATTACCTTGACAATTAATTCTATTATATTCCAACTTCCATAGGCAAGGTGTCATTCTTCATGGCTTTGATGTAGTCTCTTATTTCCTATTGAAAAAATGTTTTTCAATATTTCGATACTTATGATTTTAGTGGAGGAAGTGCCTATACTCATCAAACACCTACATTCCTAAACTTTTTGAATAACGAGATTTCATCTTTGGACCAAAAACTGGACATGCAAATTTTTCCTTTGTTTGAAGACCTAAAAGATCATGTATAATTGGATTAAATATGATAATTTTTTATATTTGTAATTATGTGCAAGTTGATCACTATAACATACCAGAAAAATGTGTTAGTCTTGGGGCATCATGAATTGTCCATACATGCATTGCATGGAATTGAAATTGTCTTTGTCCTATTGGTCTAGAGACGTCATACATAGTGACACCATTCCATAACTCCAACAACGCGTCGATAAGAGGCTCAATATATACATTCATATCTTTAACTTGGTACTTACCTAGTTGAATGAACAAAAACATTACATAATTATTATGACCATTTTGCTGTAATATTTATAATACTATTAAATGAAAAAATACATGGAACAATCATTTCCAACATTATGTGCTCCCTCTTTAATGAAATCCATGGAGGAATGTTATTGTTGATAACGAAAACAGGCCATAGCGAGTAAGTAGATCTCCTCTCCAAATGGATTGACACCGTTCACTGCCAATGAAAGCTTGAGATTACCAGGTTCTTCTTTAAAGTGTGGCCACTTTTTGTCTATACCCATAAATGCAAAACCATCCGTAGGCATTCGAATATTTTCATCTTGACTTCTATTGCGCACATGGTAATCCATAAATTGCGCGCATGGTAATCCATAAATTGCGCCAAGCTTTCGCACCTAAATAATCGTTGCAAATGCGAAATAATGGAAATATAACAAACAACCTTGAGAGGCACATTTTTTGTTAGTTGATCCATTCAATATCTACTCATATGACATTTAGGGCATTTTGTTGCAAATTCATGTTGTTTATGATATATAATATGATCACTAAGACATGCATCTATTGCTTGATACTCCATTCCAATATCTTTCATAATGGCAAATAATTTTGGGTATGAGTGAGGTAGAATATTTGATGGTGGTAACAAAAACTCACCTATCAATCTACAACCAAAAATATAATTTGTTAATATAAATAATCTTAATGGTGCATGTTTCACCCTTTATTAACTATAATGAAATAACAACAAAAATACATGAAAACAGATGATATATATGACATACCTTAACATATGTGAGATTGTTATGTTGGATAAATTGTTCATAACCTTCAAGTTCACCAACAAAAATATAGAGGAGATAAGAGTTGTTTGGGAGCTTTCGTAAAGGGGCTCGTATACCTTCTCAAGTAGAGGTACATCATGAACAATATCAAAGTCATTTTGATCATCATGATCAGTTCTGCTAGCACTAAATGTGTCGTGGATCAATGTATTTGTACCATCATCTTTAATTATGTTTTCTATCCATGATCATCTTCTTCCATAGGATCATTATCTTCAGCTTTGATATTCACACCTCCACGTTCCTCCACTTGGAAAACCACATTCTTCAGGCTGTGGCAGTCCATATCATGTGCCCTAGGGCACTCCACCTATATAAAAATAATCGACATAAATAAACCATGATCATGATCTCATCATAAAGTGATTTATTATGTATATAAATCATTAAAATGATGTACAACCTAAGTTGGCCTAGTGGTAGAGAACTTGTGTTCTTAAAAGAGAGGTCACAAGTTCAAATCCCAAAGGGGGTAAGGTATGTACACCTCATCGGCTTTGGCCCATTACCTATAAAAAAAAGAAAATGTTACCCCCTTTTTCCTACATCCCCAAAACACCATTTAAATTTTTTTTGGGAACCCAATCATTTAGATTTAACACATACCCACTCAAACCCTCACTTCTTCAACCTAACACATGGTGATGTTAGGCAATCGTTGCAACAAACATGCTTGAAAAGTTGACCCCTGTAATAAATGAAAGAAAACCACTTTTATAGCCCCTATATATACCATTCTAAGATATTTGGGCTTCTTATCTCAATGGAATGGCAAGTTATTCATTTTTCTTAGTCTAAGCCCTTAAAACTATGGTTACAGGGCAGTTTTTAGAAAAACACTCACCAAATGCACAAATCGAAACTAAATCTCACAAAATCAGTCTTGAATGAAAGTTAAGATGTAGGGATTTCTGAAAATTCCAATCTCACATTCTTATCTATCTGTACAAAAAAATTATGCATTTTTTAGCAGCGTTGTTGTAGGAATTTGAAGAGAAAACTTCAGAATCTTATTGATTTTCTTTCTCAAAACATACATACCAACTCTCAAACCATCATTTGACCTTTCCAAGGAAACTTTATACATTTAATAAATGGTTAAAATCAATTAAAAAATATTTCAAACTACATGACCATTGGAAACATGATTAACACTTTAAAGTGCAAAAGTTGCATTAGCAATTTTTTAGCAACTTTGACAACTTTTGCTCAATATACCCAAATGACTCAAAATATGTTTCTAACCACCAATACATTTCAAAATTGACTTAAATAGACCAAAAAGATAAAATACAACCCTTTGTGACCCCCTTAGAATGGTTTGACCAGGGTTGACCCAATTAGGACCTAGTAGGACTACAAGGCCTGAATGGAGTCAAAAACCACACAACTGAAAGGAAATGATTACAAATGATTACAAATAACATGAAATGGTCCATAGGACCTTATTTAGACACATTTAACATTAAATGAGACTAAAATCTAAGATTTGGCCTCATAGAGGCATATGACCAATTAGGTGCTCCTGCACCACTTTCCATATTCTTCAGATTTTAGCTTGATTGATTCTTTCAAGGATTTCTCTATTTTATCTTTCTCCTCAATCTTCTACATCAAATCTTTAATAGTCTCATTTTCCTGCTTCAACTAATTGTTAACCTCCTTATGCCTCAATTTGAATTTTCATATTTGATCTCCCAGCTTCTGCACACATTCATTTGCTACCTTCACATTCTCTTTCAATTCCTCATTCTATGATTCAACACTTTCCAAATATTCAAGAGTTGCCTACAAGTCTTCATCCAATTGAATTTATTCGGTCATGCACATGGGTGCCATGATTCAACCAATAAGGATCTCCCTCAAGTAGTTAATCTTCCAAGTAAGGGACCAAAGATTTGATACCAAATGTTGGATTGGTTGAAGGGACCAAAATATTGAGGGGGGGTGAATCAGTATTCTTGTAGATCTTAATAAAAAACCTTTACCAAACTTAAACCTTTTGTTGACAAGGATTATATTATTTAATTATGCATTACACACATGAAATAGTAAATGCTGAGTAATCATGAAAATCATAGCCACACAAGGAATACCAGATTTAATACATTGAAAACCCAAATGGGAAAAACTACGAAGAGGGTTAGCTCTCAGGAGAATATAACTAGTTATATAGAGTTTTATATAGGGGTGGCTCACTACCTGAATATAAAATGGATCACTGTTGGAATGCTCACTACAAAAGATACAACAATGATTTATAGCCAGAATGCTTACTACAATAGAAAAGTTTGAACTGAAAGAAATTGCATCTCCAAATGCATGAGATTAGTTCAAATATCAAGCTCGGATCACAATTCGCAAACTCTACAATAGATCCGGTTAAAGATATTTGTACAACTATCCTGTAGTGGGTCTAATGAAGGACTACTGCAATTGTAATGCCTGCCAAAATACCCTAGAGGAAATAAATAATCTAACTAACAAATGGAGATAAAAAAAATTAAAACATTAATCCAACACAACAAATTAAGCTACAACTACTCATATGCAAAATATATATCAACAAGGATGCATAAACATCTAGACATAACCATTCTCAAAACTACACATTACACAAGTGAAATAAATAACATCACATGATCTATCCTTCCATAGGGTATCTCAACGCCATTACTTAATTAACTCCAACTCAAAAACACATCCATATCTTGATACCATTTACATTTTAATCGCCCAATACTTCTAACATGCATTTCCTTGTGATTATTCATTTAATCATTATAAACATATCCTATCATATTCCCTTTAACCATTAAATTCATTTTAGAACACCAAATCCAAATGTTCCTAATCTCTTTCTAATCATCTATCAATATGATATAACCTTTCCATATAAAGCATCATCTAATGTAAACCCAACACACCTCCTTTAAGAACAACCATACATGCCTACAAGTTAACTCACACATAATCATATTCAAGAGGTAATTACTAATAAAGAAATAGCATCTTTTCAATTAATAATACATATTTCATTCTAACCAAGCTCATCTAACTCTCTTAATACTATCTACAATTAACACATAAGATAACCAAGTAACATTTATTATTCATGAGTATCCAATACAACATTGATACGATAATGATTACATCAACACAATCTATTACAATACATCATGGTCTCAATCTACTACAGGTCCTATTACATGTCCACAAAAAACAAGATACATAGTCTCTTTTACATTCATATATTTCTCATGATACAAGATGCATTATTACAATCTTATTACATAGAATATGCTCCAAGAATCCATCCACATGAAGAAGAGATATGAATCCACATCCGCACACACTAACTATTGGAAATTGACACTCATCTAGTGACTTATGATGGTTAATTATTGGTTTAGGGTTGTCATTGATGGAAACACTTCATGGAGAATTGATCTGGCAATCATAATTCTTCTTAACTGGAAGCAAGTGTTTACCGGTAGCCAGTTAATTGGTATTTTAGGATGAACAAAGCAGTTTTGGTCTGTAAGCTTTCTGATGATTGCGGTGCTATGAATCATGTATGGATTGATTGAGACGACATAGTAACATAATTTTATTATTTTTTTGGTGATCCTTATTTATCCCTTGTGATCCGGTCAAGCCGACATGTGACTACACATTACACTAACATGCCAACATGGTAAATGCTTTATTTTTGTGATTGCGAATGTATAAGACTGGTGTAGATGATCTTTTTGGTGAATAATATGATTGTATGCGAGCTAGTGGTGACCGAGAATCCATTTTGATAGATTTTCACGTGTGCATTGTTGATCTGGTTGCTGACTAAGATAGTGTACATGGCAGAACAGAGCAGAACAACAGAGGTGATCCAGTCATTATATTTTGCACTTAACTGAAACTCATCCAAGCATTGTAGATGCTATTTTGGAGTTTATTTTTCTCTAATTCATCATTGTAATTTATTTGTAAGGCATTGAGACTTCTGGGGTTGTAGCCCTTATTGTATTTGAGCAGCGAGCTCTAGGCAGTGTGCCTAAATGCTTGTGCATTCCCCATATTGTAATATTGTTTTGCTAGTGGCCATAGTGGAATAATATTGTGGGTTCAAATCCCACTGTGGTTTTTCCCATTTGGGTTTCCACATAAAAATCCAATGTTATGATTTTGTGGTTGATTGTCTTGTGTTTCTGCATTTCAGTTTCAAGTGTATGCTTTCGGTGGTTTAAAGTTAAGTTTGAAAATAAGAAAACCGGTAGATCACTGATTCAAAACCTCCCCTCTCAGTGATCCTTTATTCCAACCCTAAAGTCCAATGAAGAACATCATAATGGAAGAAGGCATCAAACCACTCGACCATATGGAACCAATAAGGAACCACCCCCCCATGCTAGGATATGACACAAGGTTCCAACACACACTCTAGACCTAGGTTGACACCTAACAACCAAAGTTTACCACACAACAATAGCCACAAAGCAACCACATGAATAATAAGCCAAATTATATCGCAAGGATAGATCATAAAATATAAACAACAACCAAGGTATAAGGATCATGCACACATGTAGGAGTCAAGTGTCATCACATGCTATCCTCACACAAAAGGTGAATCTCAACCCTGATAGACATATGGAGCCATCTCAACCTTTGAGAGAATCAAGGGAGATTGACTTACCATCTTCACGGTCTTCCCTAGCTTATCCTAAAACATCCTCCCTAGGACTAAGCATCGTGGACCAAATCAAATTATTATCTTGTTTAGTTGAGTCCTAATTACCCAACCCATCCAATTATTTACTAATGTTATCACTTTATTATTATCATAAACCTCCAATTAGCTATCCCAATGATCTAGACCCCGTCTCCATAACATAAGGAATCTTAGCAATCCATCCCTTGTGACCTCAATAGACTCATGGAACCCCACTCCCCCTAACCATGTACCAAGAACTTAGGGTATACACAATCAATAACATCAAGATAACAAGGAGGCTCAATAACAACATGTTGAGAGTATGTAATCCAACCAATATACATTAACCACAAAGCCAATATCATATGCAACCAAGAGTCTCATAATCAATCACAAGAGAAAACATAACACTATCCATCACTCATCCATATATATAACGATCCTCCATGGCAAGGCACATCCACTTGTTGGAGCCATACAACATGAAAAATACAAATCTGGGCAATAAACTAATCTGAGAACCTCATGGACATCATAAAAAGCCTATGGTATAAAGCAAAATTCAGAAAATTGTTCATAAAAATTCTAAAACTATCAAAATACCAAAATAAGATAGTTTAGTGCATCTAAGGAATTCTGTAGCGCATTTGCCTAGTAAAGTACTGCATCTTGTTAGGATTCCCAAAGATACTGAGAAGGGGGGGTGAATTAGTATCTAACCTGTGGATAAATTTACTTGACTTAAAACATGAAAAACATATTAAAACTGTGTATCGGTAAACTAGAAATAATGCAGTAAACAAGAATAACAACAACCACATGAGAAGCACACCATGACACAATATTTTAACGAGGAAACCCGGTGTGGGAAAAATCTCGGTGGGATTTGTGACCCATAATATTCGCTTAATGGCCAATAAGGGAATATTATTCTTACAATAGGGGTCTGCACATGCAGGAAGGCCAAGTGCCTAGAGCTCACTACTCAATTACAAAAGAAGTCACACTGACTTACAAAAATGGATCAAATTAATCCAATGTCTTGTACTGCTTCAGATTAGCATCTGCTATGCTAGATCTAGTACCGGTTTAAGTTCTACTACATACATAAACCCTTTAACCAACAATTCGCATATTAGGTCTGCATGATTTCGCCTATCTCCTTTTTTTCTTACACTTCCTATTACAAAATGATCTCATACATATATGAGTCATATTACAACTCGCCATGTCAGCTTACAATGATTTTATAATTAATTATAAAATACATTTTAAACAAAATTGAAGTCGGCCAAGGTGCTGGTATCCTTCCTTTCACTGCCAGTGTCCTGTGTGCCAGTGTAGAGTCTGTCAGTGCCAGTGCCGGTATATTTGTCTTGCCGGTATCATATGATTGCAAGGTTGCCATCAATGACAAAACCTTCAATCACCTACAATTTCTCATTAGAGTGTGCATTTGCCAACAATCTCCCCCTTTGGCATTGATGGCAACACTCATGAGAAAAATAAAAAAGTTTCCAAAATGATATCCAAAAATGGTCTGCCAAAATTGTCTTACCAAAATTGTATGCTCCCCCTGAGCAGATGATGTCCTTTCTTCTGATCATTTTTCTCATCCCACTACTCCCCCTTTGAGATCAATGACAAAGGTTGTCATTAAGTTTCAGTGGAGTCCTACCTGGATTCTTGTAACTAGTGGGTTACAATCTAAAAGATATTTGTCAAAACTAAATTTATGCCATTTCTGAAAGTTTTGCTATCTTTTATTGCCTCTTGTGTTCTCTGCACTGTACTGGTGAGTATGTGCATTTTCTCTTCCACTGTCTTTAGTCTGGGAACCAGAGCTTCAGATATTTCTTTTCTCAAGGAAATAAGATACTCTAGTCTTGGACTAAGTCTACATTTCAAGTCCTTTGCCTTATCCTTTATTCCATTTTTGTCATTTTCTAGTTTCTTGATTTTCTCTTCTTGTTCTGCAATCTTCTTCTTTAATTCCAAAAATGAATCTGATGTTCCAATCAGATTGTCAGCAATATTATTTATCTTCTCTTGTGCTTTGCTAATCACCTTGTCAAGATCCTCTGTTAATACATTTATTTTGCAAGTGTCCCTGTACAGTTTCTTGAAGTCATAGATTATTTCTCCAAGTTCTTGTAAAAGGGTGTCCATTTCTTCCTTGTTCTTCTTTACAATATCCTCAAAGAATTTCTCTTTTTCTTTTATTAGTCTTTCCTTAAATGTATCCTCGCTTATTTTATCAATAGTCAATAGGTTGTCGGTGATGAACTTAGACAATGTGTCTAGTTGACCTAAAGAATCCTTATTATCAACTGTGCACTTTGGTGCTATCAATTTAAGAATTGGTATTGTAAAATCAATAGCCTTATAGGCTTGTGCATTGCATTCCATGATCTTCTTTACTGAATCTAACAAGACCTCTGTTATATTAGTAGGTCTGAATTTTGCCATAGCTGTACCAGATGTTTGTCCAACAGTCTTTATAATAGCCATGCTACCGGTTGTGGTTATTACCTTGCTTGATTTGATCTCTGGTAGGTCTGTCTGTGTTTGCATTTCTGAAAACAAGGGTTTGTGCTTTTCAGTTTGGGCCACTGGCACTGTCTCTGTCTGTACTGTGCTTCAACTTGTACTAGTTTTGGTTTCTCTAATAATGTCTTAGAAGGTTTCTCTAAGTTTACAATTGCCGGTTTCTCAGATGTAATCTTGGTTTGTGCCTTTGAACTTTGCTTACCCAGTTCTTTAGATGGTTTATCTATTGTATCTATCGGTTTCTCAGTGGTATCCTTTGTCAGTTGCTCTGTCATTGCTGGTTTTTCTGTTTTTTTCTCAATCTCTGCAATCGATGACTTAGTAGTCACATCTTTCTCCTTATCCTTAGTGGTTTCTCTGTCAACCACAACGTTAACTTCCTGAGTGTCTACATTTACTATATACAAAATTTCTGATTCAGGATTTGTATCTTCTACTGGAGTCTCCATACTCTCAGTGGCTGGTTGATTTTCAGTAGTTTCTACTGGTGGAGTATCTAAAAGAGGTGGGGGCATATTATCAGTTATTTTTTGGCTTGGTGGTCCACCTACCTTACCTTTCCCTTTATCTCTGTCCTTTTGATATACTTTGATAGGCTTAGGTATAAGTAATTCTTCCTATTTTTCTTTCTCCACAAAGAAAATATCCCATGCATCAACAGTTTCTTCATAAACTTATTTTACTCTTCCTGCCATTAAAGCTACATGTCGGTGAGCAGTAGAAAATATTGTCTAGTTAGCCTCACTGATTAATTTGTCCATTTCATCAGGTGAGTTAACTAGATGCACTGCCAATAATTTTTCAATCTTAATCTTTTTATCCAATTCAACAATAGCTAATCTTCTAGCTTCTAATCTCCTATACAAGTCATTTGGAATTTCATCAACAATTTCCATTAAGAATTTCTTGTATATATCTAAGTGTAAGATTACACTGTTCTCTATACTTTCCTTATCATCAGTTGATAGTTTATTGTATATTTTATTTATGTTCTTCAGCTTACCATCCTCTGTGATTTCACTAAGAAGTTTGTCTATCGGAGCAATAGTTTGTTTCACCTTCTTCTTAGGAGTCATCTTCTTCACCGGAGGCCTTACTGCCTGTTGCTTTTGTCTTGTTCTTTTAGGTGTAGGAGAGGGTGTCGGTGAGGGTTTTCTTTTCCTTTCAACCCTTTTAAATACAATAGTTATATCACTTTCAGAAGAAGTTCCAACCGGTGAAAGATGAGTTTCCAGTTGAGGTGCTTCCAACTCACTTTCACTTATACCTGTTTGTCTCAGAACATCTTCCTTGATTGCCTTTGCCTGTCGGGTTCCTTTCCTTACGGTTGCTTCAACCTTCTTAACCCTTTTCCTTGATTGAATTCCACTTTCTATTGTTTCAACATTTCCAAAAACTTCCTCTTTTGGTTCCTTTGGAGCTTTAAGGAGGGATTTTGCATATGTTTCTATGATGTTGTCATCTGTTTCATAGCCCATTTCAGTTACCCAGATAGTTCGAGGGACAATTGCTTCCATCCAAATTTCCTTTTGATACTTATCCACAATAGCTTGCGACAGTCTTACTCTAGTCTTCATTCGAGCCTTCAATGCTTGAAAATACTCATTCAGGTTTTTCTCCTTGTTTTTTCCCATATTGTTCAATAGATCTAACAGTTTTTTTCCTACTAGTATGTCAAAACCAAAATCTCTAGCACCAATATTGGGTACTTGTTTGGTTATGTACAACATCAGATAAACAAGTAAGTTTCCAAATCGGAATGTTCCTTTCTTATTTCTTTTGATCTTTTCCAAATTGTCTATCAACTCATCTTTAATCCATTCGCATATGTCTATCCTTGCATTATCATTGACCATATCATATGCACTCTTGATACACAAGCTAGAAACTGAGTTTAACCTATTTGCATGTGTAGCCTTGTAACCTAAGATCATATTGATAAATTTGACATTTATATCTTTCACATCGTTTACCCTTATAGATCTCTTATCAAATGTTGCACCAGTAAGGTTTATCACTGTGTCATTTGAGACCTTCTTTGTTTTTTCTGGTCTATTACCGGTGGAGGGTAACCCTATTACAACTTTTACTACTTCTTTTGTGATTTTATGAATAGAGTCTAACTAAAAAAATTCACCACGTACTCTGCTTAACATAATCCTTATGATATCCTTGGGAAAATTTGGGATACTAAGAATTTCAGTGAAACCTAGGGTTTCTACTATCTTATGTTCAGGTTTGACATTTCTGGATTCATCACAAATCATAGTTTTAAACATTTTCTTAATCTCATCATCACCTAATTCATCTATATGAAAATGTATATATATCATAGGGTCTTTAGCATATACTACTCCTTTAGGGATTTGAGAAAATGCACCTAAGCTATCATCTTTCTTTGCAATTTCGAGAGCTAGCTGAAATACGGGTCTAGGTCGCTTAACAATTTCAACAATAGTAGGGTTTGCAATAAATTCAGGAGTAGATGAAGATGCCATAGCTATAAATACCTCAAGTTGCCTTAAGGATTGATGGATTTCTTTACTTCTTCACTTAGAATGCCTTTTCTCGGGAATTTTTGCGATCTCGATGATTTGAACGCTTGGTGAATGAAAAAGGAGCAAAAAAACTTACTTTATAATGGTATTTTCACCAACTACCACATTTAATGCTTGCCAGTTAAGTCACAACTTAACTCATCTGCCGGTATAGAATTAATTTCAACTTCTTACCATCAACCGAGGGAATAATAGCATGTTTTTCATTTTGTTGCTAAACCCCCAAATGAATTTTCTTTAGTTAGATGAAGATTCTCTTGCCGGTGGAGTGTTACTCTATTTTGCCGGTGGAGGAGTATTCCCATTAATATTCTGATATGACTTTTTGATCCATTGTTTTGAGAATTCTTGCTTTACCTCTTCAACTTTTTCTTTACCTTTCAAACTCAGACCTTTGTTATTTACCGGTGAGGACTTGCTTCTACAGAATTTGGCAATATGTCCAATCTTGTTACAGGCATAGCAAGTCACATTGTTCTTTTGAATAGCTTTCCCATATCCTATGCCAATATGTGTTCTGCATTGATTAGATAAGTGCCCAAATATTTCACAAACATAATATCTCACATTCATTCTGTAATTTTCTGAATTATGACCAACTTTGTTGCATTTTGAACATTGACCGGTGGGTGTATTAGTGTTCTGATAATTTCTAGATCTACACTGATTTGCTCTATGACCATACTTGTTACAGTTAAAGCATTTGCCATTAGATTTGTAAGCAGTAGGTTGTCTTACCAGTTTGTTATGATCATGATTGTTTGCAGTACCAGAGCTTTCACCAATTTCAAAGCCAAGGCCATTTGTATCACCATTAGGTTTCTGATTCTTCAGCATGTCACCAAGTTCTTTTGAACTGTTCTTGAATTTCTCCTTGTGATGATTTTCAGTAGTTAATTCGTTCTCCAAGATTCCTTTCTGTCTCATGAGTTCAGTTCTGTCATTTTGTGTGTGCATTAGATCTGTCTTCAACATATCATTTTCATGACCGAGTCTTGTGTTTTCATTTTCAACATCATTTAGTCTTCTAACCAAGTCTTCTTCATTCTTCTTTCTATCTTCAATTTCTTTACAAAATCTCATAGTCATATCTTGCATCTCATTCTTTGTTGTACTGATTTCTTGTCTTAGCTTGTTTACCAGATCATTAAGAGTTTCCTTTTCATTTTCCTCATTCTGCATTTTTTCACAAAGTTCTCTTCTCTTGTTCCTTGCAATAGTAAAATTTTCTTGAAGTGCTTGAATAATATCCTGAGCAGCCTTTAGATCATCTTCAAGTTTGATATTCTTTACCTTTTCTACATCATAGTCTGCAAGAGCTGTTTCCAATTGTTTTCTCAAGTTTTCCATCTCTACCAGTGACAAGATCTTCCTCAAGTTGTTAGGCTTTTGAAAATAGAGTACCAAGCTCTGGTACCAATTTTTAGGATTCTCAAAGACACTGAGAGGGGGGGGGTGAATCAGTATCTAACCAGTGAATAAATTTACTTGACTTAAAACATGAAAAACATATTAAAACTGTGTACTGGTAAACCAAAAATAATGTAGTAAACAAGAATAACAACAACCACATGAGAAGCACACCATGACACAGTATTTTAACGAGGAAACCCAGTGTGGGAAAAATATTGGTGGGATTTGTGACCCACAATATTCACTTACTGGCCAATAAGGGAATATTACTCTTACAATAGGGGCATGCACACGCAGGAAGGCCAAGTGCCTAGAGCTCACTACTCAATTACAAAAGAAGTCACATTGACTTACAAAAATGGATCATATTAATCCAATTTCTTGTACTACTTCAGATTAGCATCTGCTATGCCAGATCCAGTACCGGTTTAAGTTTTGCTACATACATAAACCCTTTAACCAACAATTCGCATATTAGGTCTGCATGATTTCGCCTATCTCCTTTTTTTCTTACACTTCCTATTACAAAATGATCTCATACATATATGAGTCATATTACAACTCGCCATGTTGGCTTACAATGATTTTACAATTAATTATAAAATACATTTTAAACAAAATTGAAGTCGGCCAAGGTGCCGGTATCCTTCCTTTCACTGCCGGTGTCTTGTGTGCCGGTGTAGAGTCTATTGGTGCCAGTGCCGGTATATTTGTCTTGCCGGTATCATATGATTGCAAGGTTGCCATCAATGACAAAACCTTCAATCACCTACAATTTCTCATTAGAGTGTACATTTGCCAACACATTTGACCCATTATGTAGCACATAGGACCAAAACAGTGGCGCATTGACAAAAAGACTAAAGACTCAGAAAAATAGACCCGAAAGAATTTTTAAAAAATCAAGAAGATACATAGGCTTCGAAAAGACTCCGAAATCTATCAATGAGTATGCAAGGACAATATTAAATCAAGGAAACTTGGCCATTATCACAAAGAGTTGAAAACACAGAGATTTTACTTTACCCGAAATAGGAATACAACTCCCGGCAACAACAAAGAGAGCCAATATATGACAAATACCAGACAGGTCTCCAAAATCCATATGATACAAATCACACAAACAATATGCTAACCGTTACAACTCTCTCAAGCCACAAGCAGAATCACATCAGGTAAGCAATCTCTAGAAATGCTCATAGAGCCATTCACAACATCAATAAAACAAATAAGGAAAAATGCCAATACATTTTAATCCCAACTTTACAATATAACCTTATTATTATTATCTAAATTTCAATAATATTTTTCTTAAATCCCCCGCATCAATCATTACACAAACACAGAGTAGACATTTCTTTCCGAAAATGAAATATGTAGAGAGGCGAAATCAACCAACTTGGAAAATAGAAGTGATGGTAAAAGATAATTGACGAAGAGAAATCCAATTCCAAATCAAGAAAGCTTCAACAATTCAACAAAGCTCCAAATCAAAACCAAAATCTCCAACAATCTCTGAAATTCTTAGAAAAATCAACCCAAGCAAATACACAGGAAAATTATTAAATTTAAAATTGCATTCAACTATAGAAAAATCCCTGCCAATCAAAATATTCCGAAAAACTATAATCCATACCAACCATGCACAAAATTGAGGTAAATAATAATATAAAATAATATTACTTACTTACCCCCAAATAAAACCAATAGAATAATAGGGTAGGTAGAAAATATATTATATCCAATTAACCCAAATGGTAGAAATAGGAAATATAATAATAATAATAATATGAATAACCAATTAAATAAAACATGGGCACAATAAAATATAAAAGCCCAATAATAAAATAAATTGAAGGCAATAATATAAATATCACAATTAAATATATAATCACAAACCATATAAATAAAATTATAAATAATAATAAACCAATTAATGAAGGCTTATTAAACCATAATCAAATATCATAAATAAATATTAAATCTCATAAACAAATCATCCAATAATAATTAAACAACAAAATTATATAATAAAATAATTTTAACATTAATAAACTATATAAATCAATTATTAATTAATTAAGTAAACAACCAAACACTACGAGGCTAATGGTATGATGAAAGAATAAGTATCTGGTAGAATACTGAGAGGGGGGGGGGGTGTGAATCAGTATATTGAAAAACTGATACAAAGTTCCCAAACTCAAATTCAATCACACAAAGTAAACATATCTCAATTAAGATCAATATTCATAAGAATACTTGACATCAACTGGTTTAACTGTTATGACAACTTAACAACAAACATCTTCAATCGTGTAAGCATTAACAATTCTTAATCACAAATCAACATATTCATCTCTCAATGTTTCTACTTATCATGCCTTATTAGAAGTTAACCAAATCAACAAATAAGATCATAACCACAAAAGCATTCACCAATTCACACAAATGTTTATATGTGGAAAACCCAAATAGGTAAAAACCACGGTGAGATGAGACTCACAAGGATAGCTATCTGAACTCTTCTGAAGTTCGCCCTTTTAGGAGCCAAGCCTATTAAAGCTTTACAATAAGTCTTGTCAAGAAATAATTCCAGTTAGGAATCACTCGATTAGGGGATTTACAAATATGCCTTGATGAAAAGCACAATACCCTGTTAGGAGTAACCTCTTTGGAGGATTTAAGAATCCAAGCTAATGGACCACCTTGTTAGAGGATTTAATGAGTAACCAAGCTTGTTAGAGCTTACTCGATTAAGGAATTTCACTTCTGTTGTAATTGTTAGAAAACAATAGGTTTTCTTGATCTGTCTGAGTAGCACTATATTTGCTTGATCAAATCCTTCTAAGCTTCAATCTGCCTTCAATCAAAGTGCAAATCCATTCACTGGTTAGGCAACTACACACTCAACAGGTTTTTATCAATCTTGCCAACAACCTTTACAAACAACTTCATCAACCTTAAATGCAAATCAATTAGGTCGGTAACACAACAAAAACCTAATTCTCATCATCAAGATTACAAACAAGTTGGTAGAATCTTAATCATTAGAAATCATGACAATCTCTTCACATTCTTCAAGAAAATTCCAACCGCTCTATGATCACCACTTCATCGGACTTTGTAACTCATCACGCATTGTGCATTAGATGCAATCCATTTTTCTCCTTCCCTAGACAATAAACAAATGTGCCAATACAATTTGAACTTATCCTCATACAATGATCACATGTGTCTCCATCATTACCGTTTATCAGATAATAAACCAACAAGCTTGATCAGTTAGGGTTTAACAGCTGATAGGGTTTTACGAGTTACATTGCATAGAAAGGTTTTAACCCTTTACACTGGTTCACTGGTTCACCTCACAAAATTTTACATACAGGTTTACAACATCTTCCACAAATCTCTTCTTACCGGTTACTAGCCAATAGCGAAAACAACAATATCAACAATAACATGAATACCATTACCGGTTCAACTGACATCAATGACAACATATCATTAATGCAATCTATATGCAAAATGCCAACAAACTCAAAATGCCAACAGAGGCAACCTGACACAAGGGTTGAACAACATGCAACAAGATGCCACAAGACAACTCAACTGAGACACTAATTGACAAGGATATAAATTTAGACCTAGAGTATAAGGAAGGAAACTTATGCCATCTCTGATCAACTTTCCATTGGGATAAGACACGCTCAGACCTATGAAACCAGGTGGAGTTGATGTCTGGTACTTGCGAACGCATCAACCACCAATAACCACGCAACAACATATATAATAATATCTATATCGTAAATGATCAGGCAAGTGAAAGATAATTGCAACATCATATCATGCTCATGATGAGTGTTATGACATCGTCTCTTATCACAAATACAGTAGGAAGACAATCACAACATGCATAACCTCATATAAGATAATCATGAAGTAGAGTTAGTACCATCAATATATCACCGTATCATACAATATAATCATGAAGCTAAATCATAAACCAAGGCATAGAGCTAGTAATCATAACGAATCCACTAATGTCAATGAGTATCAATATTAAGAATAAAACAAGACATCCAAAACATGAAAAAATCTAAAAGTGTTTATCTCATCCTCTCATAAAGGATGAGTCGGGGAGGGACACTACATCAACACTGCAACACTAGCCACACTCCACTTCTCTGCTATCTTCATTTCTATGTCTCTTTCATATACACACCTCATATACTTCCTTGATCTCTCTCACTTTCAGTCCCATATATCACATCACACGCTGCCATATATATATATATATATATATATATATATATATATATATATATATATATATATATATATATATATATATATATATATATATATATATATATATATATATATATATATATATATATATATATATATATATATATATATATATATATATATATATATATATATATATATCGGGATAATGTGTTGGCCTAGCTCAACATGTTATCCAATAAAACCTTGACCAAGTTGGCCTCTGCAAGATATCAACATGCTTCCTTTTACATAATTCATTGATCGATGCACATACCATGATTACCGGAATAAGATATGGTCATCCAAACCCATAGATACTGACCCATTATAAGCATAACGTCTCCAATATCCAAATACAAATTCCACACATACCAAGAGTGCCTCAACAACTGACATGACCAAAATAGTTGATACCAGGACATGTAACTGATACCGGGACCAGAGCAAGCATGATACAAAATTTTGGAGATGAGGATATTTTAGATATCACTCCATTATAACAACTATATCTTATTACAACCAATAGGTATACTAGAATGCACATCACCAGCTCATAACAAATAAGGTTATATATACAACATGCATACATATGTCCATAACAAAGAACTGCACAAATTGATTGCACATAGTATCCAGACCAATCCAAATAACACAAAATTGCATATACTATCTAGTCCAAATTGAATAGCTAGTTTGACATAAAGGAAAACAATATTCAAACAAGTCTAACAAAACTTAGGGTAAAATGTTGAAAATGAAGGTAAAAATGTAGAAACAGTGAGCTACAGTTGTCAGATTGAGGCATGCACCTAGATCTGAAAAATATAAGTAGATTCGGACCCGATCCCTAAAAGAGCTCCTAAAATGTCAAGACCATGGCGAAATTTTCCCTCGTCCTTCAAAACTTTTGCACACCAAAGGGGGAAGATTCGTCTTTGTAAATAATGCCAATTTTGAGGATCGCAACTCCATACCTGTTTCCTGCACATATAAAAAAAAGGGAAAACGGTTGGGAATAGGGGCTTCCCTAAGTCAAACCCCGATTTAGGAATTAACCTTGACTGAAATATTGCAAATACTAAAATAAATAATGGAAGGATATACCTCAGATCTGCAATGACTGATAATGATCCTTTGCTTCTTGAATGAAATCACATATGTTGTATGAAATGGCATGCACATACAAAACCATAATCACACACACATGCTTGCATATGAATGATGTAATGTTGCTCCATAATTGATGAATGGAGAATATGTAGACTTGAAGATCTCTAGAAATGTTTGATGATGAATGATTCAATGTTTGAATGATAGATTGCTTTAATGGGTGCCCTATGATTCTCCTATTATCTTCATGTATATCAAAATGAGAGAAGAAAGTCTCCTTATATACTTTCCCATTGAAAAACATGTTAATTTTTTGACACAGGCTATCACGGGGCTAGGTTTCCTGCTCAAATTTGTAAATGCCCAAAGGGTTCAAAGGGGGGCCCAAATAGGGAGGACTAAGGCATGAGACCATAGTACCAATGAGGACCAAAGCACCATGCCCTGGTCCTACCCCATTTTAGGGTCGGGACAAGGGGGCCATGTGGTGTATGAAATGAAAGCAAGACTAGATTTGTATGATGCAAGTATAATCAGGTCTTAATTAAGCATTGTAGGATGAACACTAAGGTGAGGGCCCAAAAATATGGACTAAATTGTAAGGGAGTACAATTTAGGACACTACACTACCTTTCTTTTCTTGGTTCCCAACTTGCTTTCTCTCAAGTTCAATCTACTGCAAGTTATTAGGTACATTCTAGACTTGGACTCCCACTAGGCACCAAAATGCTTGAATTTAACACTGAGGTTTGTTGTGCTCTAGAAATAATTAGGACACATTTTCAACTACGTATGTCGTTCACCAATCACTCCATTCATGTCACATTTGACACTATAACTACCATAATGTATTATTCCCACATAATAGAATTTTTTCAAAACAAAGGTGTAGATTTACTTGCATTATCAAGAATGAAGAATAAGAAGATGACCCATGCCTTCATGTAGTGTACACCCTTGACTTGACTTGTTTTGATTAGAGTTGACTTTTATTCCATGCGTCATAGACTTATCTCGATTATTTATGATGATTTCGACGATGATTATTCATGTGTTTTAGTTACGCATTGTGATGATAGACATTATTGGGCATAAGCTATTTTGGATGATTTATATCATGTTGATACTATTATTATTGATCACGTGATTTGATGGACACTATATGCTTACTATGTGATAGATTATCAAAAGAATATATTGATCATGGATTTGATGTTGATTATGATTACACTAACCCTATTTCATGATTACATTTGATGAGATACTTATGAGATGTCTTTGACTATTGTTTGACTGACTTTGTGATAGAGACGATTCCACATCACTCATTGCGAGCAGGATGTGTCGTCGTGACTCTATATCACTTGCCTATTATGATATATATGTGTATGTTATATTATCATTTTGTGGTTGCAGGACCTTGCAAGTACCAGACATTGACTCCACCTGGCTTCACAGGTCTGAGCGTGTCTTTACCCTAATGGCTTATGTGGTCCGGAGATGACATGAGTTCCCTACACATACTCTAGGTCTAAGTTGTTCACTTTGAGTCATCAGCGTCTTGGCGCAATTCACCATGTCAGTTAGTGAGTTGTGGCTTTGTGAGTATGCTAGTTATTGTTGATTTATTTAATTAATTGATGTGTGATTTTATATGGTTCTTGATTGATTAATTTAATGGTTGGTTTAATATAGTTTTATTTGAGTATTTAATTATGTGTGATTTAATGTTCTTTTATTTATTAGAGTTATTGGCATTTTGATTATTTGGAATTAATTATTTATTTACTTATTTATTTATCAGTCATTTGGAATTTATTGTTTAAATAGTTATTTATTTACTTATTGTTTATTTTATATTTGTTATTATTTATTAATGTTTTGAGCTTTAATATTGAATAAAATTTTAGTAAGAATATTTAATTATTTTATAGTCTTGGGTTATTTATTAATTACCTATTTGGTTTATTTTATTATAGTCTATAATTTAATTATTTATATAGCTTGCTTAATAATAATTTGGGGTGTATAAAATACTTTAGCTTATAAAAATAATATGCCCCCACTCATATAATCATAATATGTTTATATTTCTTTCTACCTACCTTTTAATCCCATTGGTGGAATTCAAATCGGAAATACTATTTTAAACTATGTTGGGTAGGCCAAATATATTCCAAAATGGAATATATTGATTAGTCAAGAATGAGGCTAGGGTTTTTTGGTTTTTTCACAACTTTTTATTTTCAAGCCTGTGACTGTTCGCGGTTGCTCTTTTTGGCCTTCTCTATAAAAATTTGGTTTTGGCATTTGGATTTGGGGATTTTGTTTATGGAGCTTGCTGGAGTGTGTGGGCTCTTATTCAACTTCCTTCCATCACACAGGGTGCAGGTTGGAGCCTCTTTTCCCTTTGTTTTTTTTTTGTTTTATGGGTTTCATGGTTGTATGCTCCGTGTCTGCAATTGTTTGGGAAGCCCGGGGAATGAAATATATTCCCATTTCATATAGTTTTATATAATTTATGGGAGAAAATGTATTTTTATTACATATATTCTTGTTGCAATGAATATATTTATTTGTGCATATATTGAGTTGTTGGTTGTCTGCATTTTTAGTTAACTGTAAAATGTTGTTCATGAGAATGGTCCCATCTCTGCACATTTCTTGTTTGAGGTTGAATAACTATTGTTATTTTATTAATACCATTGGAATCATTTTGGGATAAACTATATTAGGTGTTTGTATTCATAGTTTTGTTGCAGACAGATTCATTTCTTGTGAAATCTCACTCTTCACTTAGCCTTTTACATTTTGTTTGTTCTTGAGTGTTGTTAGGACTGGGCAACCCTTTCAATACATGATGCAATACAAAAGGGGCACAAGGCACAAACACAAGTTCAAACATTAATATATTAGTTCCAACAAAAAATAAACACAAATGAACTCAAAAAACTTAAGAGGCATACCAAGAGAGATATAAAGAAAACAATGAAAAGCATACACAAACGAAAGAGAGAAAGAAGACTCCCCAAGATGCTCCCAAAGATATTCATAGATGTTCCTCCCTTTCTCTTCTCCTCTCCAAGATCCAAATGGGTGATTGTAAGTAGCTCTCAACCTTTAGCACAAAACCATGGATGACATGAATATTTGAAAGTGGTTGAAAGATGATCTAAAATCTATTGCTATGCAAATGTCGACTAAGATTGCTATGAGAAATCTCTATGAACATGCAAGTATAATAACAATGCAAAAATGATTCCTCCTTTTCTTGAGAAATGAAGTCCTTTTATAGGGAAAAATGTTGATTGAATGGCCAAGATTGAGTGAGCTTGTCAAGGGCTAGGATTGATGGGTTTGTGATCCATGTGATGGCTTTCAACCCGGTCCCATGATGACAAGTGTCAACATGAGATGGCTTGAGAGGAGAGGAAAGAAGCATTTAATGCATGAGGAAACATGAGGGTTAACCTAGGAGGGTTTGGTTAGGCTTGAGTAAGTGGATAAAGCTTTTATCCAAGGGTAATACTTTTATCCAATGGATAAACTCTTGTGCAAGAGTTAATGAGGATAACCATGGTCAAAGCAATGAATGCTTGAAGAGACCCATGCGTTAAATGAGGGTTGAGTTAGAGGGAATGTCTCTAACCATATGGATAATTTGAGTTAACCATTAATGGTTATGTAAGAGCCATAAAGACCTTAAAAGACTTTTGGGGTTAACTTGTTGAAGAATAAAAACCTTTAATGCATTTCAAAGACTTTGAGGCATTTTTGAGAAGTGACCTTTGTTTGAGAATATGCAAATGATTAGAGAGGGGTAGAAGAGTCTGGAAGGAAGTTAGTGGGTACGTGGGTTTGGTGGGTGAGAGAAAATAAGATTTTATTTAAAAATAAAATCTATTTATTTGTGCAACTTGTATTTGTAGGAAAATGCAAGTGGGGTGGGATTTTAAATAAATATTGCTTTATTTAAAATGGGAATTTGATTTGTGTTTTTAAATAAATGATGATTTATTTAAATGAAAGGAATGAGGGAAATTACATAAATTAGATTTATTTAATAACTGGTTTATAGATAGGGATTTTAATTTAAATAAATTTATGTAATTTATTTAATTAAAATAGCAAAATGGGAGTTGAATGAATGAATTAAATGTAAATTTAATTAATACTAGTGTATCGAATAAATATTAAATAATTATTTAATTTAGTGGATATATTTATGTGTCTACAATACCTATTTTGTGCATTTCCTTCAAGTGTTGAATTTATTTTCTTAGTCGTAAAGTCTTATGTGTTGCAACCTGTATTTTATGTTTGCATTGTATTTGTCGTTCTCATGTACAGGTTTGCAACTTTCTGTTGAACGTATCTAAAAAATTATCAACTAGGTTTGCGCAAAATTTATCGAGTTTTTTTTCCTTGTATTCTAAATTCTGTGTAAAAATCGTGAAATTTGCAATCTATTTTTTTAAGTTATTACTAAAACATGACAACTTTGTTTTTAGAGCTTTCTGATATTTTTGCTTATTTTTATTTGTTTCTCTCAGTCAATTTTTTGTACCAGAGGCTAGGTTATGATGTATTTTTTTTGTGTTTTAGATTTGCCTATGCTCAATTTTATGGTTTTGTGATGTTTTATGAGCTCTTGATCTTCATATTTTAGTGCTATTGGGTTCCTCTCATGTAGAGATGCCACGAGAGAAGGTTGCATCTAGTTGTTGTTGATACCAACAAGTGTATGGTTTTGTTGTGATTTGTATTATGTCTTTTTGCCAGCTTATTATGGCCTTGTTGATTGGCCCTTGTTTTATGATTGCTTGTCAAGAGGTCCCCTTGCTTATTATCCTTATTGTTTTAGTCTCATTTCATCCTTCTTTCTCATGTATATGTTCATGTGGAATGTTTGGGCTGCGTGATATGAATCTCTTTTCAGTTTGCATACTTTCTTTTGGGACCTCTTGGGCATGTTACTTTTGTATGGGTTCATGATAGGGGGAGTGGGCTTCCTTGTGATGATCGGGGTCATAAGAGATAGACTCTCATGAAGTTCCTTGTAAGGATGCACAAAATCTAGACCACTAGGCAACAAGGGGGTTTTCATTGCATAGCAAAACAAGTGATAACCTAAAATGAATATGGGATGGGTAGTTAGCAAACTAATAAGATAATAATTTCATTTGGCCTCATGGCCTTGTCCTAGGGAGGATGTTTTAGGATAGGCATGAGAAGGCCATGAAGATGGTAAGCCAATCTCCCTTAGTCTCTCATAGGTTGAGATGGCTCCACATGTCCATTAGGCTAGTGCCTTGTTGTTATATTTTGAGGATGATATGTGATGACACTCCACTTCTACATGTGTTCCCTTGATGATTTATGATTATGCCTTATTGGATCCATTTATGTCTTGTTGATTTGTACACCTCTAGGAGTTTATTCTTGTTGTTTTATGTTGGTTCTTGTATGAGAGTCCTTGTGTGAGTGTTCTCTTTCGTTATAGGTGCTAACTTAGGTTTAGAGTGTGTGTTGGGACCTTCTGTCATCTCCTAGCACGAGGGTGGTTCCTTTGGTTTGACATGATCGAGCAATTGGTGCTTTTTATCCATTGAGATGTTCTCTTGGTTTCTTCATGCGTGTAAGTGGATTATTCTTCATGATGATTATGGACATACCTTGTAGCAGATTTATGTAATGAATATGATGGAGTTCATGTAATGTAATATTCTTGTATGTAGCAGTTGGAAATTAGGATTATGCCATAAAGTGTAATAATACATTAAAGAGATGTAATTGTATTATTGTAAGGATGTGATCTTATGTACCTTGAAATAGAAATGGAGTTGCATTATGGTTTAATTGCATTATTCTATGGAATGTTTAGGATGTATAATAGAATGTAAAGAAAAATATTAGAATTCAAGCATTATGTATTAGGGTTAATGTCAAATGAAATGATCACATTAGGAAAGTGGATACATGCGTAGTCTGGGTAATTGATAAAATGGATAATTAACCTTAAGGAAATGATCTAGCCCATAGTAGATGATGTGGAATGAGACTTTAACTCTAGTAAGATAATAATCATGGATGTTTCTTATTGTATCATATAGTTGGTTTAGAAAAGAAACTGTTGCTATTGGATTTGTGGATTTTCTTTTAGTGCTATGTGTAACCTACGATGTAATGAAGGAATTATAAATGTGAATGGATAATTTTGCTAATAGGCAAATCATGATAGAGGAGACATATATGTTCTTGTGAGAATTTGGAATGTAAAATAAAATTGGGATTATTGAGGATTTAGAATAAAGTTAATAGGAAATGGTTGCTTTGCATAGTAATGGAATGTATAGTAAATTACTTTTATATGATGTATGCCATGTACTTATATTGAAATTAATAGATTCGTATTGTTAAATGTTTGTAAGTTAAAACAAATAACTCTATGATTGAAGGTTAGTGTGATGTTGTGCTTGCTCATGCTTAAGTAAAGAAATAAGGGAATTAGTTTATCATGTTGGTTAAAGAATGAATTACAGTTCATACATTATGAGTAAATAATAATAATAGATGGAATTAGATCATGTTAGTATTATATGCAATTGAAGTATGTTTAGATAGATTAGTAAAGATTGATTATACCGTTGCATTAGGATTGCATTATTATGGAAAAGGATATAGAGAATGTAGATAGGGAATGATGGGTTAAAACACATTTGGTTTTGGTGCATAAAATGAATTTAGGATTAAGGGGTTGTCTTGCATTTTTAAAAGGATAATTGTAATATGCTAGCAGAATGATAGAACATTATGCATATCATGATGGATAGATAATCTAGTAGGTTGCATATCTCATGATTTGGAAATTAAATATGATGCATTAATTCAAGATGGAATATGTTTATCATGTGTGTAGGATGTCATTATGGTAGTTAACTAAGTAATGACGTTGAAGTACCCTAGGGAAAGATTAATGATGTTATGTTATTTTTGCTTGTGCTAATTAATGAAATGTGTAATGATGTATGTTCATAATGGGTAAATGGTTAATGAATGTAGTCAGATGGAGATGTTATGTGTTACATTAGTTGTTAAATAAATAAAAAATTATCTCCATTAGCATGTTAGATGTTTAGCTCCTCTAGGGTATTTTGGCAGGCATTGCATTTGGTATTAGAGCCAGGTTGCAAATATTGGGATCTCTGGTTAAGGATGTTGCTATTAGTCTTGTGAATGTGCTTTGATGATCCTTTGAATCAAGTTAATCTTTGAGATTTGTGTTGGGAGAAGTTTCATTGGAATTTTGGGAATCTTAGATGTCTATGTCTTGTGTTTCTCTCTAATCCCTTTTAGGAATCATAATTTTAAGCAAAGTGTGTATTCATTCCATATGCATGTCTCCAGAATAAGAGAAGCGTCTATATGATCCTATTCGATCTTACTTGCTTTGTAAATTTCTAGTGATTACTTGAATGATTAAGGTTTCTCTCCTTATATATAATTAATTATGTTGTAGAATGAGAAAAGAATTTGTGTATCCTCTTAACTAATCCTATGTTCATAAAATTAGTCTGTTATATTGATCTTCCTACGAATAGCAAGATGAAGTGTTTGTATTATGCATTTAGGAATAATTTAGTATAGATCATGATGTGAAAATCGAAGAACTTGTATGTGATGCATCTGTATATATAAAAGTAGCTTAATAATACCATTTCCTTATTTTAATCTCCTATGTATAATGTAAGAAAGTTAGATGATGTATGGGTACCCAATAGAACTGACGGTCATTTGTATATGTGTGATTTTGTATGTAAGAAAAGATTGTTTGATAAAATCATATCTTTCAAAGAATTTGGGATTTATAGTCGCTTTTGTAATAATTAGGAGACCTTATAGAAAGTTGAATTTGTGTATCTTGAGAGATGTAAGTAGCTGCACCTAACATGACTAGGAAATTCAAACTGATTATGCATAAATTTGTGTGTGTACTGACTGATTGGCATTATTCTTCCTTCCTCTTCTCTCTTTTGGGTAAGAGATTCAAATACTTAGGAGTTTGTTGATATAAATAAAAGGATCGAAACCATCATTGGTGGAATGAATTTGCATATATTAAAGAGAAGTTCAAATGGAATAAATTTGCATTGAAGATTGAAATTTAAGTATTGCATCCATGATCTTTGTTCTCTAAAGGGAAGAATTGATTAAACAGAATATCTCATCATTTAAAAAATTAGGAATTTTTCAAAAAACTGATGGAATAAAGATTAAATGAAATTAATATGTGTATTGAAGTGAGGATTGGTGCATTACATACATAGAAGTTGAAATGATACCATAGTGTCTATATTTGGTTCAGTAAGATAAAAGTTTTAGCTTTGAGTAGGGGATGTGTGGCCTTGAAGAAATGTTTTCCCTTATTAAACAAATGGGTTAAGAAGGATGTTACCTCCTTACCTTATTTGAATTTTAAGAAAGTTCTTCCTTCACAAGTTCTAGTGAGATAAAATGATAAGTAGTTGTATGAATTTGTATCAGGTTTCTAAATGTCAATTTTCCTTGAAATGCTGAAAATACACGGTCTATGAATGATAATAATCAAGTAATGATAGGAAGTGTGTTTGAATAGGATGATGCATATATTTGTGGAATTTGTGTGACATTAGATGAAAAAGGAAATTAAGCTTTTGCAAGTAGGGTTGTGATATCCTTAATTTAGATAACTAGGAGTATATTAGGAGATTGTTATTGGTAAGAGGAATGGATGTGAGTAGAAATTGATATCAAAATTTTGGCTTAAGTAATGAGACTTATTTTCTTATTTAAATATATGATTGACTAAATTTCTTAATGACTTTATGAAGGACATTCTAATCTTCTATATGCTATTAGTTGTGCATAGAGAGAAATGATGTAAGTTACAGTTTATTATCAAGTGATTAATCGAAGTTCTAACCTTTGTTTCTATTATAACTTGGTTAATATGATAATGGTATAGATAAGATATCTTGAATACTAGTCATAGTATGCGTATATGACTTGTGCGTGTATGAGTACATTAGTCACTTTATCGCTTCCTAGCATATGTTGTCTTCCGTAAAGAATAAATGACTAGACTTTCATAAAAGATTGCATTGCAGTAAAGATGATGTAAGGGATATGGATATATGAATAAAATAAAAGTCTTAAATATATGGTATGCATTCTCTAACACATTCAAGGCATTGCACCCTTGGATGTTGTGCATCGGTTACTCCCTTTGGTGTGACTAATGTTGGTTACCTCGTGATGTGGGTTGGATGAGTCGTTTACTTTGTCTTGAGTTAATTTGTAATTTGTTTGATGTGTCGATGAGATTGATGTGTTTTTGAGATTTGTTTACTCTTGGGATGATCACTGAGTTCTTCTCTCTTTTATTTTTCCCTTGTGGTGGCACTTTTCACACATAAATTTCTTGATTGATTTCGCTAGCAACTTTTCTTCTCTCATTATTTAATGAATTGATTTGAGGATATTTCCTTTGACTTCCTCTTTTATTGTATGTGGTGGTCATTCTTAGTGTCGATGTATTGTGGGCCATTATCTTGATTCAAGTGTTGTCTATATCATGTTCATTTTGAATCTCTGATAGTGTGTGCAAGGGAGGACACCGCGGAGAAGTGCACTAGACTAAGCAAACAATTAGATAATGTTAATATTAGCTAAGTAAATGAAAGGTGTTAATAAGATGAAATATGTTGGTAATTTTCTGAATTTTATAGTAGATAGAAGTGCTTTGGAATTGTGAAGTCTGTAATTTATGGAATAGTTAAATAAAAACCAGTTGTTGATTTCTTGCCTTCAAAATCTTTTGTGTACATATCATGTATAAATAATGGATTAAGGATGCCTTTGAATGATTTGATTGGATGAGGAATGCATCTAATGTTTGTATCAAGAGTAGCGCAATGGAAGCATGGTGGAAATTAGGACATTTGAATGCCATGAATCTTGTTCTTTTAAATAAATGGGTTATATATGTTTGGTTATCGTGTGATGTCTTGAATATATTTGACTTGAAGAGGCTTATTTCTGAGAATTTTTCCCTCATTTAGGCTTATGACATGATTTATTCAATAATATAATATGTCCATATGTGTAAGATATTGTGTAAAATGTATATCTCTCTCTCTATTTGCGTGCAACTAGATGTCAAAGGAGTGTTACTATGGACATTGGTGTGAAATATAGTAATTTATGCTTATTGATGCTTAACTCAATGACTAAAATTTTAGTTTTGTATTGCAAAGTGTGGTTAAAATGAAGTTCTCTTGAAAATATTTTAACAAATTAGCGTACATATCATAATTAATAGGAGTTGGTACTTCATTTACCTCTTGTGTAACGTGTTTATTTTGAATAATTGAAGCATAAGGAGGAAATTTTGTTGTCATTATCTTGCTTGAGCTAGAAAATATTATAATATGTTTATGTTAAAAGGAATCTTTTGATTAATGTGTGGCAATTGCCACCCTAACTCTTACGACTAGCTTCCAGGAGTAAGTTGAGTCTAAGGGGGGGACGATCCAGTGTCCACCCTTGACTTGACTTATTTTGATTAGAGTTTACTTTTATTCCATGCGTGATAGACTTATCTCAACTATTTGTGATGCTTTGGATGATGATTATTCATGTGTTTTAGTTACGCATTGTGATGATAGACATTATTGGGCATAAGCTATTTTGGATGATTTAAACGATGTTGATACTATCATTATTGATCGTGTGATTTGATGGACACTATATGCTTATTATGTGATAGATTATCAAAAGATTATATTGATCATGGATTTGATATTCATTATGATTACACTAACCCTATTTCATGATTACATTTGATGAGATGCTTATGGGATGTGTTTGCCTATTGTTTGACTGTCTTCATGATAGAGATGATTCCACATCACTCATTGCAAGCTAGATGTGTCATCGTGACTCTCTACCACTTGCCTGTTATGACATATGTATATGTTGTATTGTCGTTTTGTGGTTGCAGGACCTTGCAGGTACCGGACATTGACTCCACCTGATTCACAGGTCTGAGCGTGTCTTTACCCTAATGGCTTATGTGGTCTGGAGATGACATGAGTTCCCTACACATACTCTAGGTCTAAGTTATTCACTTTGAGTCGTCACGTCTTGGCGTAATTCGCCATGTCAATTAGTGAGTTGTGTCTTTGTGAGTATGCTAGGTATTGTTGATTTATTTAATTAATTGATGTGTGTTTTTATATGGTTGTTGATTGATTAATTTAAAGGTTGGTTTAATATAGTTTTATTTGAGTATTCAATTATGTGTTGTTTAATGTTCTTTTATTTATTATTGAGTTATTGGCATTTTGATTATTTGGAATTTATTATTTATTTACTTATTTATTTGTCGTTCATTTAAAATTTATTGTTTAAATAGTTATTTATTTACTTATTGTTTATTTTATATTTGTTATTATTTATTAATGTTTTGAGCTTTAATATTGAATAATATTTTAGTAAGGATATTTAATTATTTTATAGTCTTGGGTTATTTATTAATTACTCATTTGGTTTATTTTATTATAGCCTATAATTTGATTATTTATATAGCTTGCTTAATAATAATTTGGGGTTTATAAAACACTTTAGCTTATAAAAATAAAATACCCCCACTCATATAATCATAATATGTTTATATTTCTTTCTACCTACCTTTTAATCCCATTGGTGGAATTTGAATGGGAAATAATATTTTAAACTATGTTAAGTAGGTCAAATATATTCCAAAATGGAATATTTTGATTGGTCAAGAATGTGGCTAGGGTTTTTTTAGTTTTTTCACGACGTTTTATTTTCAAGCCTGTGATTGTGCACGAGTTGCTCTTTTTGGCCTTCTCTGTAAAAAATTGGTTTTGGCATTTTGGAGGATTTTGTTGCTGGAGCTTGTTGGAGTGTGTGGGCTCTTCTTCAGCTTCCTTCCATCACACAGGGTGCAGGTTGGAGCCTCTTTTCCCTTTGTTTTTTTTTTGTTTTCTCAGTTTCATGGTTGTATACTCCATGTCTAAAATTGTTTGGGAAGCTCGGGGAATGAAATCTATTCCCATTTCATATAGTTTTATATATTTTATGGGATAAAATGTATTTGTATTACATATATTCTTGCTACAATGAATATATTTATTTGTGCATATATTGAGTTGTTGGTTGTATGCATTTTTAGTTGCCTGTAGAATGTTGTTCACGACAATGGCCTCATCTTTGCGCATTTCTTGTTTGAGGTTGAATAGCTATTATTATTTTATTCATACCATTGGAATCATTTCAAATAAACTATATTGGGTGATTGTATTCATAGTTTTGTTGTAGAGAGATTCATTTCTTGTGAAATCTCACTCTTCACTTAGCCCTTTACATTTTGTTTGTTCCTAAATGTTGTTAGGACTGGGCAACCCTTTCAATACCTATTTTGTGTATTTCATTCAAGTGCTGAAATTATTTTTTTAGCTGTAAAGTGTTCTGTGTCGCAACATGTATTTTATGTTTGCATTGTATTTGTCATTTTTATGTACAGTTCTGCAACTTTCTATTGAATGTATCTAAAAAATTATCAATTGGGTTTGCATGAAATTTATTAGGTGTTTTTGCCTTGTATTATTCTAAATTCTGTGTAAAAATTGTGAAATTTTCAATCTGGGTTTTTTAAGTTATTACTAAAACACAACTTTGTTTTTAGAGTTTTCCCATATTTCTGCTTATTTTGATTTGTTTCTCTTAATGATTTTCTATACCAGAGGCTAGGTTGTGATGTATTTTTTTTTTGTTTCAGATTTGCCTATGCTCAATTTTATGGTTGGTGATGTTTTATGAGCTCTTGATCTTCATATTTTAGTTCTATTGGGTTCTTCTCATGTAGAGATGCCATAAGAGAAGGTTGCATCTAGTTGTTGTTGATACCAACAAGTGTATGGTCTTGTTGTGATTTGTATTATGTCTTTTTGGTAGCTTATTATGGCCTTGTTGATGGGCCCTTGTTTTATGATTGCTTGTTAAGAGGTCCCCTTGCTTATTCTCCTTATTATTTTAGTCTCGTTTCATGCTTCTTGCTCATGTATATGTTCATGTGGAATGTTTGGACCGTGTGATATGAATCTCTTTTCAGTTTGCATACTTTCTTTTGGGACCTCTTGGGCATGTTACTTTTGTATGGGTTCATGATAGGGGAAGTGTGCTTCCTTGTGGTGATTGGGGTCATGAGAGATAGACTCTCATGAGGTTCCTTGTAAGGATGCATAAAGTCTAGACTGCCAAGCAACAAGGGGGTTTTCATTGCATTGCAAAACAAGTGATAACCTAAAATTAATATGGGATGGGTAGTTAGCAAACTAATAAGATAATAATTTCATTTAGCCTCACGGTCTTGTCCTAGGGAGGATGTTTTAGGATAGGCATGAGAAGGTAGTGAAGATGGTAAGCTAATCTCCCTTAGTCTCTCATAGGTTGAGATGGCTCCACATGTCCATCAGGCTAGTGCCTTGTTGTTATATTTTGAGGATGATATGTGATGACACTCCACTCCTACATGTGTTCCCTTGATGATTTATGATTATGCCTTATTGGATGCATTTATGTCTTGTTAATGTGTATGCCTCTGGGAGTTTATTCTTGTTGTTTTATGTTGGTTCTTGCATGAGAGTCCTTGTGTGAGTGTTCTCTTTGGTTATAGGTACTAACTTAGGTTTAGAGTGTGCGTTGGGACCTTGTGTCATCTCCTAGCATGAAGGAGGTTCCTTTGGTTCGACATGGTCGGGTGGTTGGTTTTTTTTATCCATTGGGATGTTCTCTTGGTTTCTTCATGCATGTAAGTGGATTATTCTTCATGATGATTATGGACATACCTTGTAGCAAATTTATGTAATGAATATGATGGAGTTCATGTAATGTAATATTCTTGTATGTAGTAGTTGGAAATTAGGATTATGCCATAAAGTGTAATAATACATTAGAGATGTAATTGTATTATTGTAAGGATGTGATCTTATGTACCTTGAAATAGAAATGGAGTTGCATTATGGTTTAATTGCATTATTCTATGGAATGTTTAGGATGTATAATAGAATGTAAAGAAAAATATTAGAATTCATGCATTATGTATTGGGGTTAATGTCAAATGAAATGATCACATTAGGAAAGAGGATGCAGGCGTAGTTTGGGTAATTGATAAAATGGATAATTAACCTTAAGGAAATGATCTAACCCGTAGTAGATGATGTGGAATGAGACTTTAACTCTAGTAAGATAATAATCATGGATGTTTCTTA
This sequence comes from Cryptomeria japonica, assembly GCF_030272615.1. Lineage (NCBI taxonomy): Eukaryota > Viridiplantae > Streptophyta > Pinopsida > Cupressales > Cupressaceae > Cryptomeria > Cryptomeria japonica. Next base: position 572,857,035 of record NC_081406.1, read on the forward strand.
TTGTATCATATAGTTGGTTTAGAAAAGAAGTTGTTGCTATTGGATTTATGGATTTGCTTTTAGTGCTATGTGTAACCTACAATGTAATGAAGGAATTATAAACGTGAATGGATCATGTTGCTAATAGGTAAATCATGATAGAGGAGACATATATGTTCTTGTGAGAATTTGGAATGTAAAATAAAATTGGGATTAAAAATGTATTGAGGATTTAGAATAAAGTTAATAGGAAATGGTTATTTTTCATAGTAATGGATGATGAATACTAAGAGGGGGGGGGGGTGAATTAGTATGCCAAAAATTACTATACTTAAACACTTTACTAGACTAGCAGTAAACCGATAAAACAGTTTAGAAAACAAACCGGTTAGCACACATGCAAACCAAATAGCAAATAATGCATTCACCCACAGAAGCACAATCACCATAACAAAAGAGATTTTGATGTGGAAACCCAAATGGGAAAAACCATGGTGAGATGAAACTCACAAGTAACTATCTGCAAAATAGGAACCAGACTGATTAAGGTCATACAATGTTCTTTACCAGAATAGATCCTGTTAGGAATCTCAATCTCTGTTAGGAGATAAGTCCGATTAAAGACTACCTTGCTAGAGGATTTTAGATCCACAGATGTGAACCACCTTGTTAGAGGATTTACAAAAGGCTTTTTGGGCCTACCTGGTTAAGGGCTTCAGACTTGTCGAAGATGTGAGTAATCAACAAGTGAGTGATCTAGCAAATAGCACAGATTGCTTGGTTAGATCCTTGATAGCTTGTTCCTAATGCATTACAGCATTACTTAAGTCTTCAACACATTCACACTCTACCTTCTCTCATAGACTTGAACTTCTCTTCTATATTCACACTTACAAAAACTCATCAACCATCTTAAACCCTTGCAACAACCTAAAACCCTAGACATGATGTCCTTATAAAGGAATCTGATTTCATGTCAGTCCAATAGGATTACAATACAATTTCCTAGGTTCAATGCATCTAGACATAATTGGTAATACGACACAAAAAGCACTGTCAGAGTGTCGGCACCGCAAAACAATCGGTGGATGGTAACTCATCACAAAATGTCAATTGGTAACTCATCACAGAGTATTACCGGTTCATACAAAATACCGGTTTAAGCAAAATACCAGTTGTCGGTTTGACAAAATGAAGACTGGGAAATATGAGTTGTGCCACTTCGTTCCTTCGTACCGCTTGAGATCCTCGAACCGCTTGGGGTCTTCATACCGCTTGAGATCGGTCAACACTTTCTGCAAAACACCAATAGTCTAAAGACTATTATACATCATACTGGTTGGAACAAATATCGGTTGAGCTTTAACTCATACATACAAAAAGTGATCTCAAATCAGGTGTGTGTCAATCAATGACAATCACAACATCAATCATAAAAAATGCCAACAATCTTGCCCTTTGGCATTGATGGCAACACTTAGGAAAATTTTAACATCTAAGTGTTTTACAACAAAAATATGCCATAATCAAAATTACTCCCACTAAGCATATACATTATTCCTTTTACAGAAAATACAATGTATACTACTCCTTAACATAAATAACATGAAAGTATAAATCAAAACATCAAAATTTATACTTCTCCCCCTTTGCCAACAATGACAAAAACATTGCAGACTAACCCCTATTTCATTAGTATTAAAATGATAAGTGTTTATGACAGTAAAGAGTAAAACTTGTCAAAAACTAATTTAAACTCTTGCAAAAATTGCTTCATGGATAAGGACCATGAGTCAAGTAGGGAGGTAGCCACCTCTTTCTTTGTCTACATCTGGGAGACATGTTCTTCCATGGCATCTATTGTGCTCATCTCTTGAGTGACCGTTAGGGCATCAAGATTTAGATAGCATTTCTAGAGAATTTGTAGTCTTGGCAGTAGGACCAGTTGAAGTTCCTACAAATTTTGTGTCCGGTTGCTTATCTCTGCCTCTAGTCTTGTAGACTGAAGTTGAAACCGGTGAGCAGTTTGGCCATATGTGGAGAAGGAGTCATATGGCATCTTGAAGGTGCTAATAAATGACTATATATCAGTTTGCAGTTTGTCCTTCTGAGTGAGCACATCATCACATAATAAATGAGGTTGGAAAATCTTGTTGAGTAGTAGATTGCCCTCATCCAGTGCATCTCTAATGTCCTTTTGTGCCTTCTGAAGATCAGACCGGAGCTCTGCTAACTTTCTCACCAAGGCAATGTCCAAAGCCTTTTGATGTTCCTTCGTGGAATTTGCTTCTGCAACCTCTTCCAGGCTTTGGACCTGGTCTTCTACAATTGTGCATAGGAGCTTCAATTGTGCAAGTGAGGAATCGGTACTGGGAAGGTTTGTACCGGGTATCAAACTGGTAAGAGTTTCCACCGCAGCTTGGATCACATCTTGCTCCTTTTTCCTCCTTATCACTTCTAGGCATTCTTGAGCAACCTTAATGGTCTACAACAACTTAGATTCATTTGTGGACTGGAGGTCAATGGGACTAGTAATGTCAGCTGGTTTAGCCTGACTACCGGTTGCCATTGGGGTCTCCATCTGTGTTCTCTTTACCGCTGCTTCCTTGTCCTTGGATTTTTGCTTATCTTCTTGAGCCTTCCTCTGCTCCTCTTCTTCTTTCTTTCTTTTCTCTTCTTCTTGTCTCTTCTCTTCATCTTTTTTCTTCGTCTCTTCTTCATCCTTCTTCTTTTCCTCTTCCTTCTTCCTCTTCTCCTCTTCCTATTTCTTCTCTTCCTCTTTCCGCTTCTCCTCTTCTTTCTTTTCCTCTTCCTTCTTCTTCTTCTCCTCTTCTTTTCTCTTATCCTCTTCCTCTTTCCTCTTTTCCTCCTCTTTTCTCTTATCCTCTTCCTCTTTCTTCTTTTCCTCCTCTTTTCTTTTATCTGCTTCCTCTTTCCTCTTTTCCTCTTCTTTTCTTTTATCCTCTTCATCTTTCTTCTTTTTCTCCTCTTTTCTCTTATCCACTTCCTCTTTCCTCTTTTCCTCTTCTTTTCTCTTATCCTCTTCTTCCTTTTTCTTTTTCTCTACTTTTCTCTTATCCTCTTCATCTACCTGTTTCTTCTTTTCTGCTTCCTGTTGCTTCTTTTCTTCTTCTACCTGCTTTTCCTGTCTTGTTCCTTCTGATGGTGTACCCTGAGTAACTTTTTCACCATCTAAGGTGTCAACATCAATGGGGTCCATTTGTTCTATGATCGGTTCTCCTTCACTATTATACAATTCATCTGGTTTGCCAGTTTTCGACTCTTGCTCAACTTTCCTATTGGCTTCAGCCACTTGATGCATCTTTAGAGCTTCTTGAGCATTAGTATGTGTATCTGTTACCACTTCATGAACCTTTCCTTCCAGTAACAGGAGTCTTCTTCTTCTAATGAAGAAGAGGCCTTTGTATTTATTCATAACTTTGAAAAGTTCTGAATTTGATACATCATGAAAATATTGAGCAAATATTTCCTCCCTCATTTCCTGTTCCTTTTCTATGGAAATGCGCCATTTGTTGTCTAAAGAATTAAACAAAGAATCTGGTGTCTCAGATCTAATTTCTGAAGGTGACCGGTCATTAACGCACAAATACTTAATGATTTCCTATTCAACTTCTTCCTTTTCATCATCATTGAAGTCATCAAAACAATCAATTAAATCATTCAGCAATTTTGTCCTAATATTCTTTATAGTTCTTTGACAATGTGTCAAAGGTTTGTAAGAAGAAATATCAATATTTACCGGTGCAGATGTTGCTGGTTCATTCTTTGTCTTTTTTCTTGTTTGCCTGATCTTCTTAGGCGGTTCTTCTAACATAGTTTCTTCTAAGTCCGGTGTATTGCTTTTTGTCTTCCACTTCCTCTCAAAGACTTTGGCAGGTGCAGCTTCCGATTTCTTCTTAGCTGGTGACCGCTTGGTCACTTTGGGACTGGCTGCAGTAACCGGTGCCGATGTTGAAGGCACTGCCTTTCCTTTCTTTACTGAGGGTTCTACAATTGGTGTAACCCTTTCCAAATAGGTGTCAGTTCTATTTGCCTTAGGATCAAGGGGCGAGGTGATTAGGGTAGAGGCATACCCATCTAACATGTCATTCATTACCTCATATCCCATTGGTTCCACTTCTTCCTATCTGGGCTGAATGACCTCCATTATGCATTCATCTACTTTGATGGTGAAGCAGATGTCTTCCTCATTGTTTTTGACTATATCACCGGATAATCTTATCCTTTGGTTCATCTTGCGTCTGAACTCATCAAAGTATTTGTTTAGCACTTCCGGATAGCCGATTCCAACTGCTTGTAGGCTTTCCTTAATTTATTTTGTCACCAGTTGGTCAGCAGACCACTGAATGTCACCTACTCCTGGAAAGTAGCCTTGGAAGTAAAAGAACAACCCAACCAGTAGTTGTCCGAACTTAAATCTCAGTGCATTGTCCTGTTTGATCGAATTAAGATTCAATAGAAGTTGTCTTTGCATACAAGTGCATAGATCAAACGATGCATCTTCCTTGATCATCCTATAAGTGGCATTTACTATTGTAGCAGAGACAAAATTAATTCTGCTAGTAGAGAATGTCTGGTAACCTATCACCATGCAGGCATACTTGACCAGATCGTCCTTGATTGAGTTGACGGTCATTCCACGCGAGTCACTCACTGAATCGGTGAGCTTGGACATTACAGTCTTGCTGAACTTCCTTAGGGCTGGCACTTCCTCTATGTTACAAAAATTGGTGACGACATGAATCGCTTCTGGTGTGATATCATGCATCTACTCTAGGTACATCTTATCACCGTGTACCCTACTTAGAATAATGTGAATATGATCATCCAAAAATTCTTCAAGAAAATAGACTGCATTGTGAAGTTTCTTCTTTTCCAAAATGCAAAATTCTAGTTTAATCTTCTTATCCTTCCAATAGAACAAACTTAATTGGGAGTGGATCACAAGAGACCCTAGGTCTTCGATTTTATAGTCTATGTAATCGGAAATGCCTTCTTCTACTATAACACCAGCAGGCTTTCGTTGAATGAGGTCCATAGAATCAATGGGTGCACTAGAGCTATCATGTGATGCAGAAGCCATGATAAACAGAGAATTATGAAAAATACCTTCGTAGATCAAAATTTAGGGCTTCGTAGTTTGAACTTCACCACACACTCCTTCAGTTGCAGAGATAACACTTTGCATTCTACACTCCTCCAACAGATGTTTGCTTCATATTCTTCTTCAGGAATTTGATAAATTCTTTGAATCGCAGTGTAAATTGCTTTTCTTCGCTCTGCACTTGAAAAACTTCTTCGCTCGAAAAATGATAAGTGAGAAATGATTTGAAAATTCCTTTAATAAATGCTCCACTATTAGGGCGTAAACCCTAATTTGCCTTTTACCATTTCTGGTCTTCTGCTGACTAACGGGTATCTCATACCGGTTAAGGTCTTTTACCAGTGTCAACCGAGGGTTTGAGATATTTCACCGTTTTCTCCCCCTAAGCTTTTCTAATGCTTAGTTTGCCAGTTCCGTGATTTCCACACTAGGTGGAGAAACCGGTTCTTCATGCAACACCACTAGATTCTTTTTCCAGGTTTTGTTCATATCCGCTTGAACAGTTTCAATATCAATATTTCCTTCCGGAGTGACCGGTATGTCATCCGATGTGTTCTTTCTTGTTCTGTAGAATCTAGCAATGTGACCCGGTTTGTTGCAATGATAGTAGACCATTCCAGGTGCTCTCCATGTTCCATTATTCATGTTAGCATTCTTCCTCCTACATGTTGCAATAGTGTGACCATGACAATGATAGATCAAACAGTTTTCTCTCCATCCGGTTGCTGCTTGATAGCCACCGCTTCCTGACTGATGATTAAAGGTATTAAATTGGTTGGGATTTTGGTTCACAAAAGGTTCCAGACCAACTCCTTGAGTCCTCTGAGGATATCTTCCATTGTTGTTCATAACAGACCTGCATTCAGATGCTCTATGCCCAAACTTGTTGCATGCATAACAATTACCATTGAACTTATTGGATCTAGGTACATTGTTTATAAAGTAAGGAAAATTATTATAGGCTTTGCTCCTACACACATTAGCAGTATGTCCTTCTTTAAAATAGTTAAAGCAAATAGGTTTGAACTTTTGCTTACCTTTACCTTCGAATGTCGGTTGCTTCTTCGATGCTTCAGCATTTGCACTAGAGGGCTCACCTTCCTCATGATCGGAGTAACCAAGTCCATCAATATTCTTGACAGGTTTGGCCAATTCAAGCTTTTGTTCTAGCTTAACAGTACTCTTGTTGAACTTAGCAAGTATTTCCTTTGACTCAGCGAGTTCTTTGGAAATAGCAGCATTGGATTCCTTCAAGGTTGGATTCTCAGAAGTAGCCATGTTTAGTTCACCTTGTACTTCTTCTTTTTCCATTTTGCTTTCATGAAGGTGAGTAGTAAGTGCATTGATCTCTTGCTTCAGCTTGGAGATTTCATGATCTTTGTCTTTTACTAGATCTTCAGCTTTCCTCCGGTTGTCAAGCTCTTGACACATTTGAGTAGTCAGTCCTTCCAACTCCTTTCTTAGGTTGGAATTGGATTCATTCAGCTTTTCTACTTCTTGAATTAGGGCTTCCATGTCCGCTTCATCAGAGGAACTATTTTCAGTTAGCTCCATCAGTTTTTCAGCATGTTCTCTCCTTTTTGCTTGAGAGGCCTTATATTTGACCATAAGTTCATCATAGGCTTGCTGAGACTGAGTGAGCTGATGAGTAAGTTCCCTCACAATGTATTCTCCCATATCTCTTTCCAAGTGGTTAGACTTATAGAAAGGTTGGCTTTGATACCAATCGATGAATACTAAGAGGGGGGGTGAATTAGTATGCCAAAAATTACTGTACTTAAACACTTTACTAGACTAGCAGTAAACCGGTAAAATAGTTTAGCAAACAAACCGGTTAGCACACATGCAAACCAAATAGCAAATAATGCATTCACCCACAAAAGCACAATCACCATAACACAAGAGATTTTGACATGGAAACCCAAATGGGAAAACCCACGGTGAGATGAAACTCACAAGTAACTATCTACAAAATAGGAACCAGATCGGTTAAGGTCAGACTGGTTAAGGTCATACAATGTTCTTTACCAGAACAGATCCTGTTAGGACTCTCAATCTTTGTTAGGAGAGAAGTTCGGTTAAAGACTACCTTGCTAGAGGATTTTAGATCCACAGATGTGAACCACCTTGTTAGAGGATTTACAAAAGGCTTTTTGGGCCTACCTGGTTAAGGGCTTCAGACTTGTCGAAGATGTAAGTAATCAATAAGTGAATGATCTAGCAAATAGCACAGATTGCTTGGTTAGATCCTTGATAGCTCGTTCCTAATGCATTCCAGCATTACTTCAGTCTTCAACACATTCACACTCTACCTTCTCTCACAGACCTGAACTTCTCTTCTATATTCACACTTACAAAAACTCATCAACCATCTTAAACCCTTGCAACAACCTAAAACCCTAGACATGATGTCCTTATAAAGGAATCTAGTTTCATGTCGGTCTAATAGGATTACAATACAATTTCCTAGGTTCAATGCATCTAGACATAATTGGTAACACGAAACAAAAAGCACCACCAGAGTGTCGACACCGCAAAACAATCGGTGGATGGTAACTCATCACAAAATGTTGGTTGGTAACTCATCACAAAGTATTATCGGTTCATACAAAATACTAGTTGCCTGTTTGACAAAATGAAGACTAGGAAATATGAGTTGTGCCACTTCATTCCTTTGTACCGCTTGAGATCCTCAAACCGCTTGGGGTCTTCATACTGCTTGAGATCGGTAAACACTTTCTGCAAAACACTGATAGTCTAAAGACTATAATACATCATACCGGTTGAGCTTTAACTCATACATACAAAAAGTGATCTCAAATCAAGTTTGTGTCCATCAATGACAATCATAGCATCAATCATCAAAAATGCCAACAATGGAATCTATAGTAAATTACTTTTATATGATGTATGTCATGTACTTATATTGAAAATAATAGATTCATATTGTTAAATGTTTGTAAGTTAAAAAAAATAACTCTATGATTGAAGGTTAGTGTGATGTTGTGCTTGCTCATGCTTAAGTAAAGAAATAAGGGAATTAGTTTATCATGTTGGTTAAAGAATGAATTACATTTCATACATTATGAGTAGATAATCATTATAGATGGAATTAGATCATGTTAGTATTATATGTGATTGAAGTATGTTTAGATAGATTAGTAAAGATGGATTATACCCTTGCATTAGGATTGCATTATTATGGAAAAGGATATAGAGAATGTAGATAGGGAATGATGGGTTAAAACACATTTGGTTTTGGTGCATAAAATGAATGTAGGTTTAAGGGGTTGTCTTGGATTTTTAAAAGAAGAAATGTAATATGCTAGTAGAATGATAGAACATTATGCATATCATGATGGATAGATAATCTAGTAGGTTGCATATCTCATGATTTGGAAATTAAATATGATGCATTAATTCAAGATGTAATATGTTTATCATGTGTGTAGGATGTCATTATGGTAGCTAACTAAGTAATGGCATTGAAGTACCCTATTGAAAGATTAATGATGTTATGTTATTTCCCCTTCCGTTAATTAATGAAATGTGTAATGATGTATGTTCATAATGGGTAAATGGTTAATGAATGTAGTTAGATGGATATGTTATGTGTTACATTAGTTGTTATTAAATATTAAATAAATAAAAAATTATCTCCATTAGCATGTTAGATGTTTAGTTTCTCTAAGGTATTTTGGCAGACATTACACTTCATTAATATAGTGATTGACATTCCAATTCACGATTACCCTCAAGCCATATCCTAGCAACCAATCCAATAAATTTTATGATATTTTTCTTGTCATACACACCAAAAATATTGGTGGTTATTTGTATCAGAGCATGTAAAATCCAATTTCCTTTAACAAAAAGTTGCAATGACTTGGACAAATTCAAACTTTATCGATGATGGTTTACATGTCTAGTTCGATGCAATTGTTTTTGGTATTCAATCTTTTTACCTCTAATTGAGACATGTCATAGAAAAAGTTGCAATGACTTGGACAAATTCAAACTTTATTGATGATGGTTTACATGTCTAGTTCGATGCAATTATTTTTGGTATTCAATATTTTTACCTCTAATTGAGACATGTCATAGATCTACAAAGATTATTTTTTAATTCTCTTCTATACATGAGATCAATATTTAATTTGTAGAAGGTAAATTTCATGAGAATTTTTTTTTTTTTTATACCAAAGTTTACTTTAAAAAATACATTTGATTCAATATCATGCATACAATTTGGAGTGATACAAGCTTTTGGTTGATTTATATTGTAGCCTCCTAAAATTGTACCCTTGTACAATTTAAACCACATTAGTGTTTGCGCCCCTAGGCTTGACTGGGATCCGATTATGCTTGAACCATACAAATATGGCTTTATTTTGACCTCACACACCAATTGGGCACCTTGTCCTAGCCCTAAATATAAAAGGAGACTTTCCCCTCTCATTTGGATATCCACACGAACAATACGCAAGCAAGCATACATTATACACACATGAGTTCAAGCATTCAAGTAGTTGAGCAAGTAATCAGTTTTCCTTCAATCCTAGGAAAAGGAACAATGTCAAGATTCAAGCATTGAAGAGGAGATTTACATCCTATTTGGTAAACGATTTCATGAAACCCTAATCCCATGTGGAGACAAACAAAGCTTCACAAATAGGTATATCATTTGGTTTTCAGTCATTATTCAACATCTCCCTCAAAAGGAGAATCTTCAATTATAGCAATTCAATTATCTTTTATCTCTATTTTATGGTTAATTCCAAAACTGGGGTTTGACTTAGGCAAGCCACTCTTCACAACATATTTCCCTTTCTTTATGTGTGCAAAAAACAAGTACGATGTTGTGATCCTCATAATCAAAATTATTAGCAAAGACGAATCAACCCCTTTTGGTGTGAGAAAAGTTAGGAGGACCTGAGTGACAGGCATTCTGGCCCCAACATTTTTGGAGATTTTTTGGGGATCAGATTTGAATCTGCTTATAATCCTCAGATCTAGGTGTGTGTCTCGATCCCGCATCTGTAACTCGATGTTTCCATGTTTTTATCTTTATTTTCAACACTTTACCCTAATTTCAGCAATTCAACTCACAAAAGAGGGAAAACAAATTTCAACCCCTTGAATCCAATCAATGTTTTATGACTAAATATATTGGATTCAACCCTCTTTTGAATGTAATAGGTCATTAAGCAAAAGTTAGCGGTTTTCATCCTCCTATGGTGGAAACCCTAGTTTTTCACCCATTACATTTTGGTGAACCCGACTCCTTACACCTTTAATTCCAATTTATGTTCTCAGATCAAAGTGTTTATGCAATTTAAAATTTAAATTTTCATTTACAAGTTTTATTTTCAAGTGAATTTTAAAAATTTAGAGGTTAAATTCCACAAAACCCTAATATTTAAATTTAAAATTGAGCTTGTGAATTGCTTAATTTGGATTAATTATTTCAGATCTAAGTTCTTTCCCATTTCACAATTCAAATTTTCACTTACAAGTTTAATTTCTAATCAAATTTTAAAAAATTAGAGGTTAATTTCAAAAACCCTAATTTTTAAATTTAAAATTGAGCTTGTGGATTGTCTAAATTTTGGATTATTTGTTTCAAATCTGATTGTTTTTTTTAATTGGTAATTTTTTAATATTATTTTTTTTTTATAAAAGTGAATAGAACCACTGAACTATATTAAATTTTAAAAGTTTTTTACAGTGTCTGGTTCAAAAAGTACTGAAGGGAAAGAACCAGTAAGAAAACCCTTTAGTATTGCTTTAGTAACACAAGCCTATTCTACCCAATACCAAATGCCCATTGGCATAGTACATCAAAAAACCCATCCCAATTACATAAGCCGCATTAGATATAAAGGAAGCTGCCAACAGAAGCATATAAAAGGAAGATTAAAGTATGATCACCAAAGGATGCATATCCATTGCTGCCAAAAAACACCAGTTTGAACCATCCCTGTCTATGAAACACAATTCTGCAAACCACTAGTTAGAATGATACCACATAGCAGAAATGAAACCATAATCAGAGACCCTGTCAAAATAAACTTTGTGATCAAGCATAGCAGAACCCACACCAAAGAAAAGCCACACCAAATAAGGAGGTTGATGAAGACTACAACTATGCCCTTCTTTACTTCAAATATTTCAAAACTGAGGAAGGGATCTCATCCACACTTACCTCCCGCATATTAGCATCACTATCAATGGCTAAGTTAGCCAAGAAATCTGCATTCTTATTGACTTCCCTATAATAGTGAGAAATCAAGAAGGAATAAAAAAAATCTAATTTTTGTAAAATATGATCAAGTATATATTGTAATTGCCAACAATTCGACTTCTTTTTCATGACACTTTGAATAATAACCATAGAATCACCCTCAATTATCAAGTCCTTAATTCCCAAAGATATAGCCATATCCAAACCAAAGGACAATTGTTAGACTTGAAACCAATCGCATGACAATGAGCCTAAATAAATCTTACCTTATGATCATAAATTACCATACCTGCCCCTGCCAGGCCAGGGTTCCCACGGGAAGTACCATCAAAATTCAATTTAAAGTGCCCTTGTGGAGGAGGTTTCCAGCAAGCAAAATCTCTCTTACTTATATTATTAGTCTTATTTAAAATAGATCCATGAGAAGGTAAGACTGATAACATTCTCCAAACTCGAGTTACCCTACCATCCCAATGAGAAAAAGAGGTATGGGTTTCTAGATTCTTATAGATAAAAGACAAAGAAACTTCAGAGATGGAAGATTTAATCCTCAATAAAACCTCAGCCAAGGAAGAACTTGTTTGTTTAAAAATCCTATTATTACGCTCTAACCAAATATTCCAAATCACAATAGATGGATAAATAATCCAAAGACATGCATAGAAAGATGAGGCAAATGGGAGAGGTCAAGCTATAAAGTGGGAAAGGAGATCCTTACCAATAACAAAGGATAGATTAAGCTTTTCAAACAACCATTTCTAGCAAGCATAGGCAAAATCAAAGTGAAGAAACAAGTGTGCAAAGGATTCTAAATTTTTATTACAAAAGACACAAGAGAATACTGCAGTAATACCCAACCTATCCAACCTCATTCCTATAAGGACCTTGTCCTGCACTGCTAACCAAGCAAAAGCACCAGCCTTTGGGAGGCAAGCCATATGCCAAAACAGCTTGTATGGCCAAGTAGATAAATCTTTAGCAACCAAGAGAGAATTATAGCTATCCTTAACTGTGTACTTACCAGAGATATTCCTTGTCTAGATAAGCTCATCGTCAGCATCAGAAAGAACTATTACTCTCTCTACCAACTTCTTTTCATATTCCAATTTCACATTTTGATCAATATCTAAAAACCCAATTGATTTCCATTTTGCCACCTTAAGATTCCCACTATACTCAATTTCAAAATAATCAGCCACAAAGACACCCCAAAGGGAAGAAAGAGTGGAAATTAAAGGAGACCAATCCCTCGAGTTCACCAGAGGGGGATGTCCATTCCAAACTTCCTCCCAAAACCTAACCTTTCTACCATTATGAACAATCCATGAGAGATGAGGCAAAATCACTGATCTACATTTACATAGACAATTCCAAATAGTTGAACCAGATGGTAAATTAGAAACTTGAAAAACATACTCTCTTGGTCCGTTATTTAAATATTTAGCAAACATAATCTGTGCCCAAAAGGAGAATGGTCTCTCATACAATTTCCAAACCAACTTAGCACCTAAGGCTAAATTCTGACTTTCCAGACTCCTAATGCTTGTGCCCCCAAGGTTTTTAGGCAAACAAACTTTATCCCATGCTACCAGAGGGACTTTCTTCTTACCATCTTTATTATTACTCCAAAGGAAGGACCTAAGAGTATCTTGCAAACTAACAAGAGCCGCTTTCAGAGACTGCAAAACAGACATCAGATAAATAGGAACAACATTTAGGATAGACTTAATAAGAACAATCTTACCAGCCAAAGATAACCATCTATGATTCCAGGATAGGATCCTTCTAGGGATAACTGAAATGATCTTATCCCAAAACTCAACTCTATCTTGCTTAATGAAGAAAGGTATACCAAGATAAGAACAAGGAAGATTTCCAGATGCAAATACCCAAAAAATCTTCAATATATCCTGAACCAATTGTGAAGCATGAAGGAAAAAATCTTTGACTTATCAACATTGACTCTCTGACCAGAAAAGGATGCATAATTTTGTATTATCCCCTTTATCACTCTTGCCTCACCCAAAGAGGCCTGACCACATAACAAGGTATCATTTGCAAACAAACAATGTGAAATGCTTCGTGGAACATTTTGAATCCTAATTCCCTTCCAAAGCCCTCCCAGCTTAGCGGCTCTTATAGCCCAATTGAACGTTCCAGCTAGAAGAATGAACAAGAAAGGAGACAGGGGATCCCCTTGCGTCAAACCCCTAGAAGAGGAGAAAAAACCACAAGGGGAGCCATTCATTAGAACTGAGAACCTTGCAGAAGAAATACAAGCACAAATCTATTTGATCCATTGATAGGGAGGTTGCTAGGTAATTGCTCAAAAAGGCCAATTTGAGTCAAAAGGCCATAAAAGGAAACAAGAGGTATTGTTTGTATCTACTCCCCATGTTTGCAAAAACAAGTTTAGTTATACTTGGTAGGTCTCTCTGCAAGTCTTCACCCTCAATCTCCCTTCTTGGTGTAAACCCACACCCTTACTTAAACTTTCTTCAGTTGCTCACTCCACCCAACTACTCATTCTCAAAACCCTGTTCTTTTGGCATTCAACACACTGTTTCAGAGTGCATTAGGTGACTCAAACATGGACATGTAGGGACAGCAAGGTTTTGTTCAAGTTTGACAACCAAACTTAGTTTTAGGCCCATAGCCTTTGGCTTGCTCAATACCCCAACCAAAAGGTCAAAATCTCCAACTGAGGGTATGCATTGTCCAAGGTTCCATCTGACACTTATCTCACTATTTTGGATTTTTCTCCTAAGGTTTTGTAAGCCCCCAAGCTCCTCTTTTCAATCGGGTTATGTATTTTGACAAAAACAGTCTATGTGTGTTATGCAGTCACAAGGGCTACTAGCCCGTGGAGGGGTAATTGTCACCTTTTTACTCACCCTGCCCAACGATGGGCTTCTCCTTCAATAAAATTGTTTTGGAAGGTGTTTTAGAGGTATGTGCTGATGGATTTTCATGGTTTGGGCCACTGTTAGAGCAACAAGAGGACTGTCCACCATTTTAGGCATATTTGGGGGGTTTGGTAGGGTTTAGACCAAAAAACATTGGAAAGTCTTTCCAAATCCACTCTTCAAGCCTCCAAAATGGCTTAGGACTTCTACCACACCAAATGGAACCTTCCCCTATTACTACCCTGCAAAAATAATGCCAAACACTTGGCAAACAAGTGAGAAAATAGTAAAATTGCCACTGTCACTGTCAATTTGCTGCCCTTTTACCAGTCAATAGTTGTTGCACTTTTTGACGTGCATAATGAAGAGTTTTTATTGGAAATATACCTCAATGAGGTCTGAAAAATACTAGAGATTATTCCTATCAAATTTCCTTCTCAGTTACAAGGCTTGGATTATGCTTTTGAAGCATTCCATGAGCATTTTGACACACACAATACACAAAATTAGTGAACTCATTGTTTTGTTTACAAAATGAGAATGATTAAATGGAAAAAGCTACTCTAACACATAAATATGATGCTTCACACCCTTTGCCACATGTCTAGACCTCTACCTCATTCATTTGTTCACTCCAAATTGCTTTTGGGTACAAATCTTGAGTTTTTAATCATGCTACTAGCCAAGTATTCACTACTTGCCTAGTATTCACTCAAGTCCTTCTTCCAACCACACTTTTGGCATAAATTAGAGAATATTTATAGTATATACATGAATTCAAACTTGACTAAATCCATTTTTTGGGATCCCAGACCTGGATTAGTCAAGTTGTGGCATTTTCCCACTCCAAACCCTTAACAGGGCAATGAGCACACAAGAGTGAAAATAATTTTGTATAATCAAATTTTCAAGGAAACCAGAACAAAAATCAATTAGAAATAATTGTAAAACCATTATGCACACTTCCCAAAGGTACAATATGGACTATGAGAGCTATAGTACAGACTATTACTCAAAGGAAGGAAAAACTAGTCATAAAAGCCAAAATTTCATGATTTTTATTAAGAAGCTCTTGCTCATAAAATCACCAACCCTTTCCAAATAAAAGGGAGGCCTTTTATATTTTTTCCAATTGGTTATCAAGCCTTAGTATAGACATGAGGCTTCCATAACTTCATTTTGCAAGAAAATGATAATTTTGACAATTTTACAAGCCCAAATGACAACTTTTCTTGCTCCAAAAGGCATTTTTGACATTCTAACCTTATAAACTTGTCCAAAAAACTTTGATATGCCTAAAAACACTTATCAAACATGTTTCAATTCTTTGGAAAGCATTAGAAGACTTTTTTGGCAATTTTGCACATTTTGCCAAAAATTGTCAACTCAAAGCTTGAAAGGCAAAACTTGATCTCTTGAGCCCAAAATGAGATCAAAACCACTAAAAATGACACATAACAACCTAAAATAATATTATCAACCTAAAACAAGACATTACAAACATGAAAGCATTAAATACTCAAAAATGGGGGTTTTACTCAACTAGGTGCTCCTGCACCATCCATGCCTTGGAAAAGCCCAATTTAAGTAGAACAACAAACAACGCCCCCCCTTCTACTCTATCATATGCTTTCATCATATCTAATTTGAGGATCATGGCTGGGATTCTCTAAGTAGAAATAGAATGCAGAACCTCATGTGCCACTATATCTCCCTGTGTCGTCTCCCTTCCTAGAACAAAACCACCTTGTTCTAAAGAAATGATCCTAGGTAGAATTTTAGCCAACCTTAAAGAAATAGCCTTGGTAAAAATCTTGTACAAAGTATTACATAAAGCAATAGGGAAAAAATCAGCAAATGTCTTGGTAACCTCTTTTTTAGGAATAATTGCAATCATTGTATTATTAATCTCTTTCAAAACAGACCTATTCCTTCTAGCTTCCTCAAGGGCCAATAAAACATCATTTCCCACAAAATCCTCCAAAAACCTCCAAAACACCCTTCCAAAAACATCTTGTTTTCCAACCTACTAACCATCTAAGAAAACCACCCTTCAAAGAGCACTTGAGCGCACAAAAATGACTCATTACAGTAGCCACCTATGAAATCTAGTTTATACAGACTATTCAAATCTTTTAATAGTTCTAATATTGATAAAAAAGGATTAACCTTGACTCAAAAAATAGTGAAACAAATTTGAAACGAGCTACCCGAAAGAAGAACCAAGTTTAGAGTGCCACCTCTTCATCGGTCTTCTCTCTGCATCTTTCTTCTTTGCTTCTTCTAGTGCTTGGGTCTTTTCAATCGCTCTTTGTAACTCTTCCTCCACCTCCATCAAATCATCAAAAGTTTTCAAATCCTCCCAACCCACTTGTGCATCCTCTCTAAAAGCCTCTCTCAGCTGATAATTTTGCCACCTTAAAAACATAATGTATTTGTGGCATGCAATTCTGTGAAAATTAACAATCCCTTCACACAGATCGAAACCCATACTTGAAACTACCCACTCATACACTATTTCCAGTCCCAGGCTGTAGTCTTCAGGAATAATGGCTTCACCACCTTCTTAATTAGCCCCAACAACTATTCAAATTCCAAACCCCATGCCACTATGAGGGAGTATGTGTCTATGTTCGTTTGATACCAATACTCCACCACTCCATAATTCTCACACAACAACCTCTGAATGCACTTGACCAATCTCCGCTCCAAAAAAAGGCTCGATGAAAGGGTAAAGCTACTTTTTCATTTTCATAGTAAAATTGGCTTCCATTGCTACCTGGATTACTTTACCAACTCACCATAGGATAAAAGCACATTTGAATACATCAACAAAAGGGAAAAAACCCATCATAAGTGGTACAAAATGTGTATTTAAACCGATTAATGTCATTTTCTTAGAGCACCACCTTTCTCTCTCAAGAGTAAAGTTCCCATGCTTCCCCAGGAATTAGTGGAGACTTGCATTTAAGGCTTGTACTCCTATGGAAATGAAAACATGCCATCAGATAGTTATCTGTTACTCCCCATTACTGCTTGTGCCTTTGTAAGTCCTTGTCCCCACAAACAGTTAATTACACTTCTCGTACTTCTCCTTACATGTTAGAGTAGTCTCAACCAATCATTTTAAAACACCTAAGCACCCCATTGCACTTATTCATTTGCAGTACCCCACCACTTGGTCACATACTTGTCCAATCCACACGCCACATTGGACAAGTAATCCATCCCCCATTTCCTGCTCTTTTGATATGTGAAATTTGAAAATCATGGAAAGCGTGCAACTTTGAGAAGATCATAGAAATGAATTTGTTGATTCGCCAACATGGGGACGACCCCTTCACAATTGCATCTACAATTACTTGTGAATCATCTTCCAAATGTACCTTTGAGACCTTCAAGTTATTAGCCATTTCTACCACAAGCAAATTTGCTTGCACTTTTGCTTCATTATCCATCCCATTTTGCAACCGCTGAGCTCCCTTAAGGAGGATTTTGTCATCCTCATTACATACCACACATCCTACACCTGAAATGTCTGGGTTGCTCCTCGAAGCTCTTGTTGGCATTTCAATAGAAGGAGATTGTTGATATTCATTAAGGATATTGAGAAGGTTGTTGAAGATTATTGATATAACTGAAGAAGGATGATAACTATCTTTATAACATTATTTTGTCATTGATGTCATGAAATTGATATTTTGATTCAATATGATGTTGCCATATCTTGAGAAGATTGATTTGAAGAGAATTAAGATGTCGGTAAAAGACATAGAAAGAATGTGATGAATAAGGGGAGAAATAAGTTATTCAATGGGCAACTATTATCGAGTTAGACAATGATGAGATCATGTTGTTTTGATTGTTTTGATATCCTACACATGTTGTTGATTATAAGTTTAATACTATACCATGTCACCGAGCAAAGAACCTAGTCGGTAAACCCTAAGGTTATCGATATCGGTTAAAGAAGGCAGAATGTCTACCGAGTGAAGTTCAGTATTAACCGCGTAACAACCGAGTTATAATAGATCACATTGGATGGATAAAAAAATTATTTAATGAAGGATGCTGATGAGCTGGAGATGAATAAGTGATTGGTATGTTGCGCAGAAGTTTGTTAAGGATCTACGGCAATGGAAAATCAAGAGGAAGATCTACAGCACATATTGAACCGCATTAACCTAGCACAAGTTCCTAGGAAGGAATGCAAGTTCCAAGGAGAAGTAAAATGTTTTCAGATCGAAGGATACATTGAACCTAGTCAAGATTGAAGATCTGATGGCTATGATTGATCATGGGAAATGTAATCAAGGAGATTCAGTGGTTAGCAAATTGTTTATAAATAAGAAATTATTGAAGAACAATAAAAGTGGGCAAGTGTAAGCACATGGATGCTACATAGTGATTACCAAGCACAGAAGCTTGAAGACCTATTTGTATAACAGAGTAGGGAGCCCAGCAGAGGGACAAGGTAAGTCCTATGACTAGACAGTGTTGAGAAAATAAGAATCTGCTTTAGAATTTTAGATGTGAAGTTGTAGATATATTTTTATTATTGTTATTTTGTAAAGTGACAGAGAATCTCTTAACCGAGTGGACCTAACAGTCTTATTTGCAAACCCTCTACCAAGGTAACATTCTAAATGAGTGTTTGAAATCCTTTGACAAGGTCATTTCTAACAAAGTGCAAGATTCTAACAAGTCTGAGGGAAATCCCTTAACCGGATCACATCTAGCAATGTGTTTGTAATCTTTAACAGGATTTGCTTTTAACCGAGCATACTCTAGAAGGGTATATTTCTTAGTGGTTCAGAAATCCCATAGTGGTTTTTCCCTATTTGGGTTTCCAAGTTAAATCTAGTGTTATATGTGTTGTGATGTTATCTGTTCATAAGTTTGAATGTTTTACAGTTTTGGTTACATATTCTTAAGTATAAGCTACCGAGGTTGAATATATTGATTTTATGGAAGATTTAGTTTGTATGATTCACCCCCCCCCCCCTCTCATCTTGTTAGCTATTGGCATCAGAACTTTATAATTGGTATCAGAGATGTGGACTCCAGAAGAAAAGTTTAAAGGTACTGAGGCAAAGATCCGAAGATGTATAAAAGGGATGCACCAAAGCTGAACAAGTCAAGTTTCTCCACATGGCAGAAAAGGATGAAGCTGCATTTATCAGGAATTGGAGAATATGCAACATATTATCTGGAGAATGATTACATACCACCAAGCACCAACCCGATGACCTTGGAAGAGATAAAGGAAAAGCAAGAACATATTCAAGCTATGATTGAAATAACATTAGCATTGATCGACTCAGAGTTTAATGATCTAGAAGGTTGTAATGATGCAAAAGCAATGTGGACCAAGCTCATATCTGTGTATGGTGGTGATGAACATGTTCACAGAGAAAAAGTAGATAGTCTAAGAGGTCAACTTGAATCCATGAGAATGAATGAAGGTGAGAACATAACTCAATACAATACAAGGTTAAAGGAGATTGTCAATCAAATCAAAGGAGCAGGAGGAACTATTGAAGAAAAGGATGTAACAAGTAAGTTGCTTAGAAAACTTCTACCTGCTTA
The DNA here is from genome assembly GCF_030272615.1 of Cryptomeria japonica. Lineage (NCBI taxonomy): Eukaryota > Viridiplantae > Streptophyta > Pinopsida > Cupressales > Cupressaceae > Cryptomeria > Cryptomeria japonica. The sequence continues at coordinate 572,876,878 of NC_081406.1, forward strand.
TGCCATTTGAGTCTCTGCAATCAATGAACTACGGTCTGTACCAAATTTGCCAGTTTCTTTGGATGCTACTATTGGTAAGCTACATGCATTTGAGTTAAGTAATTTTGATAACAGTGGGTCTTTGGTAAATAAAGTAGAATCTACATTCAGTTCTTTTCATATTGGCAAATCTAATGATTACAATGATAGAATGTACAAGTATACTAAAGGAAATCACAGTGGAGCAAGTGAAATATTTCACAAAAACATGGAAGAGGTACACAAACTATATGAATAAATCAAAAAGAAAGAAGAGTTTGAAGCATTATTAGCCAGAAGGTTACCGAGAGGAAAAGGTAAGTATAAAGGAAATCTACCTTTAAAATGTTTTAACTGTGATAAAATAGGACATATGGCTTCTAACTACCCTGACAAGGAATCTAGTGAAAAGAGAGAATACCGAGATAACAGGCAGAAAGACAACCAATACAGAGGACACCGAGACTTCAGAAGGAGAGACAGAAAGACATGCCTAGTAGTTGATGAGGAATCCAACAATGATAAATCTGATGAAACTGATACAGAGGAAGTTGTTTATGTGGCTATTAAAGATGGATTAGATGAAGAAAGGTATGAAGAAAAATCCCTAATATCTCACATAAATAATAATGATTCTTGGATCATAGACAGTGGATGCTCACATCACATGATAGGTGATAAACACAAGTTTGCTAAATTAGAAGACTATGATGGAGGATATGTAAGATTTGGTAATGATGCACCATGTCCGGTGAAAGGTAAAGGATCTATAACACTTCTTGACAATGCTAAATGTGATGATGTATATTGGGTTGAAGGTTTGAAATACAATTTTTTGAGTGTAGCACAGCTAAACAACACAGGTTACCGAATAGAATTTCAGAAAGGAAGTGTCAAAGTTCATGACAAACATGGAAAGCTGGCTACTACCGGGACACAAGCAAAAGGTAATACATTTCATCTTGACTCAACTCAGAATAAATGTCTATATGCAAAGATAGATGATACCTGGTTATGGCATAAAAGGTTTTGTCATGTAAATTTTGATAATCTAATCAAAATAAGTAAGAAGCACCGAGTAAGAGGTCTACCGAGTTTGGAGAAACCTGAGAATGCTATATGTCGAGGATGCCAGATAGGTAAGATGACAAGATCAAGCTTTACAAGTAAGTCCTACACTTCTAAAGGAATTTTAGATCTTGTGCACACTGACCTTTGTGGTCCCATGAAAGTTCAGACTTATTATGTTGATAAATATTTCATATTATTTATGGATGATTATTCAAGGATGATGTCAGTTATGTTTTTAAAAGAAAAATCAAAAGATTTTCAAATGTTTAAATGGTACAAGGCAAGAGTTGAAAATGAAACAGGAAGACAGCTGAAATGTCTTAGATCTGATAGAGGAGGAGAGTTCACCTTTGTCGAATTTAACTTATTCTGCAATGATCATGGTATAAAAAGACAAGTCTCTGCACCGAGAACACCTCAGCAAAATGGGATAGTTGAGAGAAGAAATAGATCAATTGTAGATTATGCCAGAACCCTGATGATAGAAAAGAGGGTACCTCAAACATTTTGGAGAGAAGCAATCAACACTGCAGTTTACACCCTGAATCGAGTACAACTGAAGAAAGGAACTTTGAAGACACCATATGAAATCTGGTATGACAAGAAACCTAATGCAAGTTACTTTAAAATCTTTGGAAGTAGATGCTATGTACACAAAGATGACAGAAATGGAAAGTTTGATCAGAAAAGTGAAGAAGGAACATTTCTAGGTTATTCTTCTAGAAGCAAAGCATTTAAATGTCTGATCAAATCATCTAACAAAATAGTAGAAAGTGCAAATGTGAAAATTGATGAATTTGCATAAAGAAATGACGAAGGAAATTCCAAGGAACTAGAAGATTATGAAGAATATGTCTATGTTCAACCAACAAGTCCTACCGAGAGAGTTACTGAAGAAAATGAAGAGAATATCCAGTTACCGAGTGATGAAGAAGATCATACTGAGCCTACCGAGCCTGTATTAGCCAAATATGACAGAAGGAATCATGCATCAAGTCAAATTATAGGAGATAAGGATGATCCAATGATGACAAGGAACAAACTGAGACATCACACATGTCTGATATCTGAATTTGAACCGAGAATAGCAAAATAGGCATTTAACAGTGAAGATTGGGTAAATGCTATGACATTAGAGATTGATCAAATCAAGAAGAATGACACATGGACACTGGTCCCAAGATCAAAGGACAAAAATGTAATTGGTACAAAGTGGATTTTTAGAAACAAGCTAAATGAAAAAGCTGAGGTCATTTGGAACAAAGCAAGACTAGTTTGCAAAGGTTATGCTCAAGAAGAAGGAATAGATTATGGTGAGACTTTTGCACCTGTGGCTAGACTTGAGGGAGTAAGAACATTGTTGGCATATGCTGCTTTCAAAAATTTCAAGGTATATCAAATGGATGTCAAATCTGCATTTTTGAATGGTATACTAGAAGAAGAAGTTTATATTGAACAACCTGAAGGATTTTTTGAAGACAAGAATAAAGATCAGGTATGTAAATTGAACAAAGCTTTATATGGTTTGAAACAAGCACCTAGAGCATGGTATGAGAGATTGCACTCTTACTTAATCAAGATTGGTTTTATAAGAACAAGTGAAAACAACAATATGTACATGAAGAATGATGAAGACAATGGAATACTGATCTCAACCATATTTGTTGATGATATTATTTTTTGTGGTAATGACTCCTTATGCAAGAACTTTGGAAATGAAATGTGCAAAGAATTTGAGATGTCATTAATTGGTGAGATAAAGTATTTTATAGGTTTACAAATATTGCAAATGAAAGATGAGATTTTCATTACTCAATCCAAGTACATAAAGGAAATCTTGAAGAAATTTGGGATGGAGGATTCTAAACCTGTAAGTACTCCTATGACTACTAACTATAAACTATCAAAGAATGATGAATCTGCATCTGTTGATGAGACACTTTACTGATATATGATTGGAAAGTTGCAATATGTTGTTCACAACAGGCTAGATATAGCACATGTAGTAGGAATAGTTGCAAGATTTTCTGCAGATCCCAAAGAAACCCATATGACAACAATGAAGAGAATTTTCAAATACCTGAGAGGCACTGAAGATTATGGCTTAGTATATGAAAAGAGGAATGATATTGATTTAAAAGTTTATACTGATGCTGATTGGGCAGGCAACATTGATGACAGGAAAAGCACAAGTGGAGGAGCTTTCTTTTTAGGAGAAAGACTAGTGAGTTGGCTTAGCAAGAAACAAGGATGTATTTCACAGTCAACAACAGAAGCTGAATATGTTGTTGCAGCATTCAATCGCACTAATATAGCATGGATAAAACAACTGTTGGAAGGTATAAATGAGAAAGTTATCGAGCCAGTAACTATATTCTTTGATAATACTAGTGCCATTAACATTTCAAAGAATCTGGTAATGCACTCTAAGACAAAGCATATCTCTATAAAGTATCATTATCTCAGAGAAGAAGTTCAAGAGAAGAAAGTTGTGCTGGAATATATCAGTTCAAAGGATCAAATAGCAGACATCTTCACAAAGCCACTGCCAAGGGACACTTTTGAGTATCTCAGAAGCAAGTTAGGGGTCCTACCCCTATCTTCTACTCACTGACAGAGTTTAGTGAAAGCATCAATTTGATGACTCTATAGAATATTATTTGTGGATTGATGCTGATTTACGCACTTTAGGAGGTTTTCTAAATGTGTGCAGGAAATAGTATTGAAGGAAATATTGCTCTGATTGAGTTTTAGATGTTACATTTGCATTTGTAACTTAGCAAAAGCAAGCACTTCACAGCAGAAGAGTTCATGATTTAGTTCTTTTACTTTTTGGCATTTTTGTCAAAGGGGGAGAAGACTAAATGGTAAACTAAATGGTAAAGCCCTAAATAAAGAAGATAACAGAAGAACTAATGACAGGGGGAGAATATTACTGAAAAAAGGGAGAAGACTAAATGCAAGATAACAGCTCAGAAGACTACTGAAAGAGGGAGAAAGCCTAGAAGACTTCAGAAGAAGAAAACAACTCAAGGATAACAGGAGAAGTCTCCACAGCAATTTGAATCCGAATCAATTTGAATATCTTGTTGGTATTACAATTTAAAAGTTGGTATTGCCATCAATGCCAAAGGGGGAGATTGTTGGCATTTCAATAGAAGGAGATTGTTGATATTCATTAAGGATATTGAGAAGGTTGTTGAAGATTATTGATATAACTGAAGAAGGATGATAACTATCTTTATAACATTATTTTGTCATTGATGTCATGAAATTGATATTTTGATTTAGTATGATGTTGCCATATCTTGAGAAGATTAATTTGAAGAGAATTAAGCTGTCGGTAAAAGACACAGAAAGAATGTGATGAATAAGGGGAGAAATAAGTTATTCAATGGGCAACTATTATCGAGTTAGACAATGATGAGATCATGTTATTTTGATTGTTTTGATATCCTACACATGTTGTTGATTATAAGTTTAATAATTTACCATGTCACCGAGCAAAGAACCTAGTCGGTAAACCCTAAGGTTATCGATATCGGTTAAAGAAGGCAGAATGTCTACCGAGTGAAGTTCAGTATTAACCGAGTAACAACCGAGTTATAATAGATCGCATTGGATGGATAAAAACATTATTTAATGAAGGATGTTGATGAGTTGGAGATGAATAAGTGATTGGTATGTCACGCAAAAGTTTGTTAAGGATCTATGGCAATGGAAAATCAAGAGGAAGATCTACAACACAGATTGAACCGCATTAACCTAGCACAAGTTCCTAGGAAGGAATGCAAGTTCCAAGGCAAGGTAAAACATTTTTAGATCAAAGGATACATTAAACCTAGTCAAGATTGAAGATCTGATGGCTATGATTGATCATGGGAAATGTGATCAAGGAGATTCAACGGTTAGCAAATTGTTTATAAATAAGAAATTATTGAAGAACAATAAAAGTGGGCAAGTGTAAGCACAGGGATGCTACAAAGTTATTACTGAGAACAGAAGCTTGAAGACCTATTTGAATAATAGAGTAGGGAGCATAGCAGAGGGACAAGATAAGTCCTATGACTAGACGATGTTGAGCAAATAAGAATCTGCTTTAGCATTTTAGATGTGAAGTTGCAAATATATTTTTATTACTGTTATTTTGTAAAGTGACAGAAAATCTCTTAACTGAGTGGACCTAACAGTCTTATTTGCAAACCCTCTAGCAAGGTAACATTCTAAATGAGTGTTTGAAATCCTTTGACAAGGTCACATCTAACAAAGTGCAAGACTCTAACAAATATGAGGGAAATCCCTTAACCGGGTCACATCTAGCAATGTGTTTGTAATCTTTAACAGGATTTGCTTTTAACCGAGCATACTCTAGAAGGGTATATTTCTTAGTGGGTCCGAAATCCCACAGTGGTTTTTCCCTATTTGGGTTTCCACGTTAAATCTGGTGTTATATGTGTTGTGATGTTATATATTCATAAGTTTGAATATTTTACAGTTTTGGTTACATATTCTGAAGTATAAGCTACCGAGGTTGAATCTTTTGATTTTATGGAAGATTAAGTTTGTATGATTCCCCCCCCCCTCTCATCTTGTTAGCTATTGGCATCAGAACTTTACAATTAGTATCAGAGCTGTGGACTCTGGAAGAAAATTTTAAAGGTACTTGAGGCAAAGATCTGAAGATGTATAAAAGGGATGCACCAAAGCTGAACAAGTCAAGTTTCTCCACATGGCAGAAAAGGATGAAGCTACATTTATCAAGAATTGGAGAATATGCAACATATTATCTAGAGAATGATTACATACCACCAAGCACCAACCCGATGACCTTGGAAGAGATAAAGGCAAAGCAAGAACATATTCAAGCTATGATTGAAATAACATCAGCATTGACCGACTCAGAGTTTAATGATCTAGAAGGCTATAATGATGCAAAAGCAATGTGGACCAAGCTCATATCTGTGTATGGCGGTGATGAACATGTTTAGATAGCAAAAGTAGATAGTCTAAGAGGTAAACTTGAATCCATGAGAATGAATGAAGGTGAGAACATAACTCAATACAGTACAAGGTTAAAGGAGACTGTCATTCAAATTCTCATTCTCATTCTTGAAATATCAATTCTAGCCTGAGCTAGATCATCCCTTTGTCTCATACCCTCCTCGAAAGGATATTCTTGTAAATTTGGAGGTTTATATGTAGTCCCTCAATATAATTTGTCCTCAAGTTATTTCACTCTATCCCTTGGGATCTAGAGTTGTTCATCTATCTTCAGTTCCATCTTATCAGCAAAATTAGCTACATTCATTGACATATTATTAACCTCAATGGTAGAGGTGTTTTCCACTCTCTTTATAAGCATACTACCATAAAGTCTACATTTCTTGGGTCATTTCTACCCTACATGTTACTAGATGCAAACACCATATAGCTAGTTGATCCAAATGATTATCAAAGATTATTCCAAAAAGCAACTTTTATTTTTGCTATGGATCCCTGCTCTTTAAATCTATATCATGCCTTCTCCTTTAATTATCAAATGTAATTGTAAAGGAAATGTCTCCATCCTTCCGATAAAAATATACCACTCTTCTTTACCACTTGTCTTCCCATTTCAGGGGTCATGACAACCAATTGTTCATTTGCATCCTTTAGGAGCTCCTCCTTCACTCTTAACATCTCCCCCTCTTCCAAGTGGTCAAGATGGGTCCCTTTTTTTCTATGAATTTCATCCATAATGTTCCTAATTACAAATGTTGAAACTCCTTTGTGTGGATGAATTTATTATCACTCATAAAATCTTCACATGCATTAAGCCTTATATCTTCAGTAAGATCCCCTCCCAACTTGAAAGCATCAAGGGCCCACTCTTGAGAAGGGTCTTCAATTCTTACACCGTCTGGTGTTAAATTTTTGTGGGGGTAGAGGAGCTTAACCTTGATAATCAAAACTCTCATAAGATTGAAAATGTATATCCTTGTCAGGAGATAAAGTGTGTAAAGGTGTCACTGCTCTGAGGCTTTCTGCGACAAGGAGAGGTTGTCCACTTGAGGAGGATGAAGAAATAATTTGCATCTTCATAGTAGCTTTATCAAGTAATCTTGGTGGTGGAAGAGGCTCTTGAGAAGGGGGGTGTGATGTCTCAATAGTGGGGGGAACAAATTATGATTCCTCAATTCCAGGTGGAGGTGATAGTGGAGGGGAAGCTAGTCCGATGGGAGAACCATTGGATTGAGGTGAGTCAAGCTCTTCTTCTTCAACTTTTTGTACTTGAGGCTCCACCATTGTAGGTCTTTGATGAGGCAATGGAATTTGGTCCACATTAATATAAACACTGAAGATGGCTTTCATATTCACTTCAGATATCAAAATTTGGTCCCATGAAGGGGAATAAGAGCTATCAGTTCTTCTCTTGTATTTCTCTACATACTGTATCTTTTGCCACCTTCAATTTTGCTTCAAGACCTCATTGTAATCTAAGGTATTCCTTATAAGGTCTTCCTCTTCATCCCACTCATGTTGATGGGTCTTAGCCTTGCTAAGACCTTGCACAAACTATTATGAATTGTAGAATCTATATCTGGCTCAGGGAAGGTTATACTTGTTCAAAATACTAACCAAGACAACATAGGCTCTCCTATTAGTGAAGTGGTAAATTCCTACCTTGACCTAAGAAGGAAGGAGTGAACCCTTCTTGTGAGCTCCCCCAATAAGGAATATATCTTCCTTAGATAATTGATACATAATCTCTAAGAAAGCAACCTTATCAGGTATTGTTATGGGGAGAAGCCTTGGGAGCATAGGGCTACTAAAATTTCTAATTATAGTGTGGTCCTTGAAATAGAACCATGATCCCCAATTATGATCAATCCCTAACTTAGGCAAAAGGTCCTTAGGCCTTAAGAATTATTTTGCCTCCTTACTTAAACCTCTTTGTGCCTCTCCTTGGAGAATACTCATTATCTTTCTGACAAAATAATTCTCAAATGCAAGGTAATTGGATTGGATTGAATGCCCATCCCAAATATATGTCCATTCTTGGACAAGGAGGGGATCACCCTTAACAACTGGTACAACATTCAGGTCTGGATGCCAAACTTTAAGACCTTTATACAACACAATATGAATAAGAATGGAGTAATACCTGAAATTTAGAGAGGGTCCTTTCTTCAAATCATAAAAGGTCATGTGTAATTTTTTAGCCAGTAATCTTGCATAATCAAAGGGACTATTAAGGTCACTACTTCAAATATCCATACACAATATGAACATCCAATTAGGGATCATACGTTGAGCATAAATTCCACAAACCTAACATAAGGCACAATATGTGTCCTTGAAGTATCTGAGAAATAGGTCAATATTGTAGGGTGATAGGTGCTTTGGAGTGAGAGCCTTCTCATCTATTTTCAAGTGTGTTGGACTAAAGGCCAAAATTCTACTCCTATACAAGCTTTCATGTGTCTTTTATTCATTTTCTAATTATTCTTCATTTCGAGGCTAGTTAGTATTTACATTCAACATAAAAAATTCTTCAATTACCCCGTTAGTTATGACAACTAATCTTTGTCCATCCTTGGCCACAATATCCCTCACATTTGGCCTATAATTTTGAGAAATTGTAGTGACCAAATCAATATTCACAAAGACATTTGGAACCACAAACCTTCCTAGGTTTAGGCTCCAAATATTGTACATATGTACCCGATCCTTCTTCTTCTTTTAATATCTCCTCTAGAGATTGAAACCTTAGGGCTCAATTATGGGATCCCTGCATGCAATAATGTAGTCAATAAGGAACTCATCTAGTCTAGCACCATGTTTGGCCCTCTTTTGAGTGTTAGATGAGCCTAGAAACTGTTAAATAATCTCCTTTGAGAACTTTCTCTTGCCTTGGCTAGAGGACTCAACCATGTTTTGTATCTAGGGTTTAAGCAAAAAAAGACAAACAACCACTAGGGTTTCAAATTTCAAACTAAGAGAGAATAACCATTAGTGTCCTTTAACAATATATAGTAACTTGAGAAGGTAAAACTCAGAACAAAAAAAAGAGACCATAGAATGAGAGTGAGTATAACTATCATTGTACAAAACCTAGGGTAAAACCCTAACACTCAATAATTTAGATCACAGGGAATATATAGAGTGAAAGAAAGTAACACAAGTACGTAACATAATCAAAGTGAAGAAATTTTGATCAAGATCCTAGCATTAAATGGTGAATTGAGTTCATTTACAACAGGCACGCATGTGTTAGGTTGGGAGGAAGTAGCCGTTGTTTTTTATATTTAAACATTATAGTGGCAACAACTATTTCCCTCTCTTAGGCGATAATGAATAACAAAGATACGCATCATTTTCTTTATGCATGTGTAAAATAACCATCACTAAAAAGGCTTTCAAAGTTGTAGAGTTAGCTTCAACGAGCAGCTTCCCTTACTTGTGTAATGGCACCATCGATCTTGACCATAGATATTGCCCAATGCAAATGCATTTTATCTCAACGACACCGTGGACATGTGGGGCTTGACAAGTTTGTCATGTAACATAGAAAATTTGTGGGATAAGTCGACTGGTCCACATGCAGTTACTCATCTTTGGTGGGGCCATCATGTCACATATATAGAGAGGGGTTGTGGAGTTATTCTGAGTCCACACTTCTATCTAATCACACAAGTACATTTGAATTTGGATTGTTGAACTTAAGGAACCTACACAACAAACACTACGGGGTAAAAGCTAAGGTGATTGGAAGGATAACACATAGGGCCAGTCAACACAACATCATAAAAGGCTAAAGCCATGACTTAAGTGATTTGGAACCGACAATGGCAAGTCAACATAAAAATATAACAGAGCAAAGGAATAGACTTGGACGCATGCCTTAGGGTTTAGGTAGTAAGGTTTTAGGAGTAAGAGCATGATCCTTTGGGCTTTAAACATAGGTAATACCTATCATCAAAGAAATTTTTTAAACATGCCAACAATCTCCCATACTAACATACCATAATGTTCCCCCTCCTTACTCTCAACCTCCACCTACATACAAAAACATTACTCCCCCATCACAATCCAATATGTCCAATTTCAATCCATCCATCAAAACAACCATCAATAACTTAGCTCAAACTATTCCATCCTTACAAAATCAATTGGGTTCCATAACTTAGTCCAAGTTCTACGTTCCCACATTTGATGTAGTGAGCCCACTATTTGATGACATTGTCCATGTGGTTCCCTCTAAGCATATGGAAGTTCCTCAATTTGAGTTATACAATGGAAAAGGTGACCCCTTGACTCATGTGAATACATTTCAAACTTTGTGTAGTGATTTTGCTCATGACCAAAGGCTTATGGCTAAATTGTTTACTAGAACCTTTAGAGATAAATCCTTTCAATGGTATTGTTCTTTGTCTCCTTACTCTATTACTTCTTTTCAACAATTGGCTAATGTTGTCATTCAACAATTTCAAAATAAAATTGTTCCTAAGATTACTTTGACTGATTCGATTTATTGTAAGCAAGGAGTTAAAGAAAAAGTGACTTATTTTATTGGTATATATAAATATTTGCATTCACAAATTGCTTATACAGTGCCTAATCATAATGTTCAAAGAATTTTTATTGCTAATTTACAAAAGATATTAGAGATTAGCTTCTATTTTTTGAGTTTACTTCTTTTACGCAATTGTGTGTAGTGCTTCATAATTATCAACTTCAAGTGAGTCAATTTGAATCATCCTCTTCAATGGATTTGGTTGATAAGAATGAAAGTGCTCAAAATTTGTTTACAAAGTTCAACCCAACAAAAGTTTCATCAAGATAAATGATAACATCAACATTCACGTGGTAGCCATGACATCAACTTTAGAAAATAATCAACTCTTGTTTCTGAGTCTTTTCATAGTATAATGTTGAGGTTGATGAATTCTAATGTGTTGCAAATTCCTCCCTTCAAGTCAATTGACAATTCTAAACCATTACCATTGTTGGCTAATGGATTTTACCCTTCTTTAAATTTGTAGTGAATGACTCATGTATGCCCTCATTGAAAAGAAAAAGAAACCAATAGCTGGGTGAACCAATTATTGGTTTACCTTCTGCATAAGGGTACAACTCCTTTTATGATATTCAATGAATTTTTAAACACAAACTAAACATTGATTCCACTTTTAACCAAAAAGTGAAAAAAGCATTATGCATTCATTCATCAACACAATATGAATGTTGTTAAAGATAAATACTTATATAGGAAAAGCTCATAGACTTCACAATCAAATCAATTTAATTTTATGAACATACCCTTTCTAACATAATCAAAATGTCTTGGACTCTCATCGAGTCTCTCTCATGTCTCAAAGGACAAGGGGGGTCAAAATGCCCAAGCAAAAAGATAACAGCAAATTTTATGAGGTAGAATCATTCACAAACTTTTTTACTCATACTAATAAATGAATAATCAAGAAGAAAATAAATTTTGCACATGAAATAAATCCCAACAGAGATCCACTTTCACATTCAAACACACAAATTTGAAGATGGCAAAAAAATGTATCATTTCATTCATAGATAAAATTTCTTTCTTGAAAATCCATAATATATTGAAAGAAAAAAAATTTTGCTAATCCATTTGAAAGGTTTTTGTACCTTTGAAATAGCTTCCTTAGTTACATAAATAGCCTCCAGGCTTATAGTTTTTTGAAAAGTAACCAGAATTAAATTTTAACTCTATTCAAGAGTTAAAGAAATTGTCCTACCTATAACTAACATAACTAAAAAATATATAACCGGCCAAGAGCCACGAACAGGGTGACAATTCATTGGTGGCATGATCAAGATTCTGATGTAGTCAAATAATCTACTTGCTTATCCTACTTTGCTGAGGCGCCATGTATGTTTCGCCACTCCCGATGTGTCACCGAGAAGTTGAGGACAATTTGATAATGAGGAAGCCCAATATGTATTATACATTGTTTCCAAACCTCTTTGACCTTGCTTACCTGCAAGATTTTTATCTATCTTATGTGCTTCCAGATGATCAAAACAAACTGTCAACAAGGAATCAATCCTCGCTATTTGAGATAAATAATCAGTAGTCAGAGATTTTGTCTCTTTGACGAGCTACACTCTTTCCCTGAAAGCTTTGACCATTTCCGCTGCATCTTTGACAGTCTGTCCATCATCCTTCAAAAGTTGTATATCAATGCACTTCAAATCTTTTTGCATTATGTTAATGAGTTCTTTTTGTGTCGACTTGAATTTCATCATCAGAATACTACCTGCAACATATTAGTTTCACAAAATACAAAGGAAATGCTATAGGAAATCCAAACTCAACCAATGAAACTACATGAAATTGATATTAAAATAAAAACACTATTTTTACCTTCATGATTTAAGTCTCATTGTGTCCTAACTCCATTGTTCCTGGTTGCAGATGGTGTGCTCTCAGACAAACACTGATAGCTTCCAAGATGGCATGTGAAGAATGGATTGATAACTGGTAGTTAACTGATACTATGATATGCAATACTAAATGATTATACTAAATTTCTTCAAGATTAAAACTCACGGATGCATAAGTTTTCACAAATGATTAACTTAAAAACTCACTTGAATAATAACTCTTTCTCAACTCAAACTCCTGATTTTATAGACTTTGAGAGGATAAGATGATGTGCCCTGGATCAACGGTCATGATTAGATTTGTAGATTTGGATGGTTGTGAGAAAATGTGAAGGTTGAGAGAAAAGGGGGAAGGAGAAGACAAGTGTCACTCATCTCACCTTGACTGGGTTGCTGATTGAGGGAATCTAGGGATGGTTGGAGGAAATTTAGGCATGAGAGGACAAGTGGACTCAAGTCCTTCCTAAGATGTAGGGGGGTTGGAGAAAATATAGGAAATGGTTATGAAATATGTGTACGTACACAAAATTTCATTAAATTTGAAAGTTGGAGTTAAATGATGAATTAATATTTAAGAAATATTAATATCTTTAGCCACATGATTGATGAGTTGGCAAAGGGAAGATGAAGTGGAGATGGAAACATGAGTTGGAAAAGAGATTAAATAATTAAGAATTCTTTAATATTTGAGACTATAGGATAGAATAATAACTATATACACATAAAAATTGGCTATGAGAAATTAAATAAATATTTTATATTTATTTAATAATTATTCTTCTATTAAATAGTTAATTTGAAAAGATTAATTTATTTAATTCATTTTCATGTCTTTCTATTAATTAATATTTTATTAATTAATTCATCTATTTTATTCCTCTAATTAATTAAATATCTAATATTTAATTAACCTATTCTTCTAATTAATTAAATATCTAATATTTAATTATTCCTCTAACCAAGTTGATTAAATATCTAATATTTAATTATCTCCTCCAAACAATTAAATATCTAATATTTAATAGTTATTCTCCTATCCTATATGATAGGGAGACAAATGGACCAAACTCAAACTTGACAATACCAGACCCTTTGAGACTTTACAAACTGCCTCAATGTATTGACAAAGAAAAATCATTGCAAAACTACCACCTTGCTGCCATATTGATAGACCCTTACACAGTCACTCATAACTTTTGCAAATGAACAAATTTATTCGATCGCTCCAGTGAAAGTCTTTGTAACTTGGTTATACAAAACATATCCAAAAATAAGAAAAATCCAATGGTGGGAATGTGAGATATGGCTCCCATATTAGGACTGTATTTTCTGCAACAGTCTGCCCCTAAAATTTCAGACCTTTACTCCCACAATGCACATGTCATCTTGTGCATGGACTCCTGAAACCAAATCTTATGAAAATATACAATATAATACACCATCATACCCATTTTTGGGGTTAGATCAATCTGGAAATAAAATATACAACATTTTCATGCTCACTATTAACCCTATGGCAGGGATATGACTGTTTTCACAAGAAATTAGACATCTTCACCAAAACAAAACCAAATCACTTCAAACAAAAACCAAAATAAACTTATTTAATTATAGAAACATCTCCAACCATGAAGGAATGAAAACTAATTCATAAAAGCATTCAAAACAATGGAAAATCAGATTGTTCTATGTGGAAACCTGGAAAATACACATGAAAATCATATTTTTATTGCTTCAAAACTCCAAACCCGATCAAAAAACCTTTACCAACCACCACAAATGATTAAATTTCATCCATTTATAACCCTCAAGGCCTTCTAGGTTGAAATCCAACCTAAAACCAACTTATAACTAACTTATGACAACTTTTTGCATTCTTGACAACTTTTTGACAACAAAAAGTTGCTCCAAAGTTGTCAAGTTTGACAACTATGTATGTCAACTTGCCAAAACTATATATAAAACTTCTAAAACATTAAAATGGTCATTATATGACCTTATAAACATATTTTATCCATCTAAACACACTTCTATCCCAAAAACCCAATTTTAGCCTTTTCTAGGCCTAATTGCTCAAAATGGCAATTTTACACTTTTTGACCATTACATTGCATTTCACTACATTTTATGGCTTACATGACCATGTTACATCATTTAAAGACCTTATAGGTCTTGTTTGTCTTCATTTTTCATCAAATTCTCCATAGGGCCTATTAGTGACCCTGCTCCACCTTGTCTTCCTGGGTGCTCCTGCACCACTATAGTCTCAAATATTAAATAATTTCTAAATTATTTAATCCCTTTTACAACTCACCCTCCATCTCCACTTCATCTTCCCTTTTCTAACTCATCAAACATGTGGCTAAGGAAATTAATATTTCTTAAATATTAACTCTTCATTTATCTTCAACTTCCAAACTTAATGAAAATTGTGTACGTACACATATTTCCTAACCATTTTCTATATTTTCTTCAACCCCCCTACATCTTAGGAAGGACTTGAGTCCACTTGTCCTCTCATGCCTAAATTTCCTCCAACCATCCCTAGATTCCCTCAGTCAGCAACCCAGTCAAGGTGAGATGAGTGACACTTGTCTTCTCCTTCCCCCTTTCTCTCAATCTTCACCTTTGCTCACAACCATCCAAATCTGCAAATCTGACCAGGACCGTTGATCTAAGCCACATCATCTTATCCTCTCAAAGTCTATAAAATCAAGAGCTTCAGTTGAGAGAGTTAATCTTCAAGAATCTTCAAGTTAGTCTTCAAATTGATCATATGCATCCGTGAGTTTTTGAAGCAAATATCATATAGCATTTTAGCATAATCACTTTAGCATAACCATGTAGTATTTGCAAATCATAGTATCAGTTAACTACAAGTTATCAGTCCATTCTTCATATGCCATCTTGGAAGCCAACAATGCATTGTCTGAGAGCACACCATCTGCAACTAGGAACAGTGGAGTTAGGACACAATGAGACATAAGCCATGAAGGTAAAATAATGTTTTATTTTAGTATGTATTTCATGTAGTTTCATTGGAGGATTTTGGATTTCCCGTATGCATTTCCATTGTATTTTGTGAAACTAACTTATTACAAGTAACATTTTGAGGATGAAATTCAAGCTCACACAATAACCATTAAATATTAGATATTTAAATGATTGGGGGAATAATTAAATATTACATATTTAATTAACTGATTAGAAGAATAATTAAATATTTAGATATTTAATTAATTAGAGGAATAGGATAGATGACTTAATTAATAAAATATTTCAATTAAATTAATTAATAGAAAGACAGAAAATGAATTAAATAAATAAATTTTTTCAAATTAACTATTTAATAAAAGAATAAACATTAAATAAATATAAAATATTCATTTAATTGCCCATAGCCATTTTTATGTGTATACATTTTGCCCCTCTTTGAAATGATGTCGAGACAACATTGTTTCAAAGATTAAATCAATTTTTGATAGTGTGTCTGATGGAGATAAAAATCCTGATTGTGTGCCCCCTCGGGAGATTGATTGTGAAATTGTTTAAAATTTTGGATAAGCGATTGATCTCACGATAATTGAAAAGGTCCTTCAATTAAATTTATTTGTGAAAAATAAATAAAATTTCTCCATTTTAATAGCATTAATTACCCTTCCAAAAGGTAAATATAAAATTAACCAAAGGTAATGTTAATTTCATTTTCATCCTTGTTAGCATGTGAAGAGATTATCTTGGTGAGGTGGTGAAATGGTGATCTCGTTGGAGAACCGTCCATTTGAGCACGTTCGACGATATCAGCGACCTCCTAAGTATGGGTATCCGATATGTACCTTATCCCGAGCCTTTTTGCAACTTGTCGTACAATTTTGCATTTTTTTTGGTGCATGTTTGGCTCTTTTAAATATTTTTTATTTTCAGCATCTTTGTTTAGCGCTTTTGTTTTATTTGCTACCGCTTTTGCATTCAATGTTAGCGCTTTTGATTTTGTTTGCGCATATGTTCGTTTTGCTAGCGTCTTTGCAATGTCTGTTAGCGCATCTATTTTGTTAGCGCTTATGTCTAGAATGCTCACACATATGTTGAATAGGGTAGCGCTTATGCTTTGTTTCACACATTTGTTGAAAGGTTTAGTGTGTGTGTTAAAAAGGTTCGCGCATATGTTTAATTTAGCGCCCATGTTCAATAAAATAGCACTTTTGTGAAAAATATTAGCGCTTGTGCCTCAAATGAATTTTTGTGATGTTGCTCATGTTTAAAATTCACTTGGATGATTAAATTTTGGCCTTGTGATTTGATAATGTTGATTGATAGGAACTTGATTGTTTGAAATGTGACAATGTTGATTGATAGCATAAACAATTGATTGATTTGCTTTGATTGGATAGATTGATAGATTGATAGATTAGCTCTAAGAAACTGATGCAGTTTCTGATGAAGAGCATAACAGATTTTGATTGAACTCATTGATTGATAAAAAAACCATGATTTTTAGGTTTAGATTGATTTGATAGCCTGATTTACTTCATTTGAAAAGATTTATCAATTGTTGATGTGATAGATTAGCGATCTCTTTGAGAGATAGATAGATTATTGATAATTGATCAAATTCTCTTAGTAAACAGGAGAAACTTGATGTTCTCCAGTGTCGAGAGAAATTCTTGGCTATGCACCACTTAGTGCCAGAGCTTACAAAGGTTGAGGTGAGACATATAGATGCCTTCGAATTATGCCACTTGTTATACATTCCTGATATTACCCATAATAGGGGATTGTTTGTAGATTTAGCTGAGAGATGAGATTAGTGTGACGCTTGAGGATGTCTTCAGGATTCTCCACATCCCAGTAACTGGTGAGTTATTCCAGTATGATTTTCAGCATCATGGAGGGAAAGAGGCTTGCAAAGCCATATTTAATGATGAGAGAATTTTGAGAGGGAGATGGGAGGATATGATTGTGTATTATGAGACTCTCCTTGTGATTCTTGCAGGTTTGATTGGGGGATTTATCTGTCTAGATAGGCGATCTCAAGGTTTTGTTGTTGGTTGGGGTGAGATTCTTCAGAGCATGATGCAACATCAGAATCAATATGCGTGGGGTATTTGTATGCTCACTCATTTGTGTCATGATCTTCATCAGGTTGTTTTTTATGAGAGTGCTAGTCTGTCGATAGGATGCACACTTTTGCAAATCTCGTGCTGGGAGCACATTTCTATTATGCAGCCTATTCATCATAAAGTTCATGGTGAGAGGTAGCTATATGTTTATCTACATCCAGGTATCCTTACTCACCATAAGCTGGGTAAGATGGAGTATTGGCATTGGGTTCTTGATTCACTGGATAGTATTATTTGGAGACCTTATATTGATTGTGAGCCATGGATGGATGACGCACATACATTATCATTTATTATGTAGAGTAGATATCTCATTGGTCGGACTCCATACATTGTTGAGAGACAGTTGATTAGTCACATTCTAAGACAATTTGGTATCATTTAGCTCATTCCTACTAATGTCATGATATATGCACGATGATACAGGGATAGGCGAGATTGGGGACCTTCTTTGTCTTTTGAGATAACATGTGCAGAGTTTCTGGCTACTACTAGGGGGGCTTATGATTTGAGATTGCACATTCTAGATCCTGGGGTTACTACAGATTATGCTCAGTACATACTTGCACACCCGTTTCCTCGTATTACCGAACTAGTAAACCCTCCTCCCAGCTTAGGAGATGAGGATGATGATTCAGATGATCCCATTATTAGGAGACGGAGATGGAGATGAGATCTTAGAGCTTCTTAGGAGGTCGGAGGTGATGGAGATGAGGGAGGAGATGGAGGTGGTGGCGGTAGGAGACTCGAATGGAGAGGAGGTCGATTGAGAGTCTGTGGAGGAACGTTTAGATCAGTTGGCAAGATTGGGAGACCACTTCCTATGGGTGGGAGAGAGGTAGGATGGATTGGGAGGGATACTGGCAGGGCATGGATGACATCATCGAGAGGGTTACCCTTTATAGGAGGAGGCAGGATGACTGGACTGGATGGGGGTGACGAGAGAGGCATTGATTTTGGTCAGACTCAACCATACCCTAGGGTTATTGCAGCTCATGGTAGAGAGGATGAGGATGCAGAGGATCATGTTCCACTTATTAGACGATGAGTTCTGAGAGATACATAGACTGAGATTCCAGCAAGTGGACAAGGAGATGGAGATGACGGGATTTGGGGTCATGTCCCTCAGGAGGATGTGCCAAAGCAAGAGACTGTGGATAGTCTCAGAGCACAGATAGATCATCTTAGAGAATAGGTACATACACTCATGGTAGAGAGAGATAGGGTTGTTAGCGCTGGCAAATGCACACTCCAATGAGAAATTGTAGGTGATTGAAGGTATTGTCATTGATAGCAACCTTACAATCATGTGATACTAGTAGGCAGACACAGGCACTGACACCGACAGACTCTACATCAACATACAGATCACTGGCACTGAAAAAGAAGAGTACCGGCACCATGGCCGATAGGAATTTTGTATAAATGTATTTTTTAATTAATTAAGCCGACATGGCGGATTGTAATATGACTCATATATGTATGAGTGTTAGGATTCCCATAGATACTGAGAGGGGGGGTGAATCAGTATCTAACCGGTGAGTAGAATTTCTTATCTTAAAACATGCAGAACATATTATAACAGTGTACCGGTATGCAAGAAATAATGCAATAAACAGAATTAAAAACATCCACATGAAAAGCACACCATGACACAAGGATTTAACGAGGAAACTTGGTGTGGGAAAACCTTGGTGGGATTTGTGACCCACAATATCCACTTACTGGCCAATAAGAGAATATTACTTACAAGAGGGGCCTGCACATGCAGGAAGGCCAATTGCCTAGAGCTCACTGCTCAATGGGAAGTCTCACTGACTTACAATGTGGATTTATACAAATCCAATATCTTGTACTACTTTACAATAGCATTTATAATGCCTGATTTAGTACCGGTTGCTGCTATGCTTCTTACATAAACCCTTTAACCTATATTTCGCATAATAGGTCTGCCTTAATATTTTTCCCTTTCACTTGCATCACTTTCTTAACTTACAAAATGTCTACAATGATCTCTCTTATATATAAGAGTAATTTTACAACATGCCAAGTTGGCTTACAAAGTTTTTACAATAATAAACAAAATATAATATAACAAAATCTTGTCGGCCTCTATGCCGATATACTTCCTTTCTTTGTGCCGGTACCGGTGTCCTGAGTGTTGGTGTAGAGTCTGATCGTTGATGCCGGTGAACTATCTTGCTGGTGTAATGCCTTGCTGGTGCCATAGGATTGTAAGGTTAACATCAATGACAAAACCTTCAATCACCTACAATGTCTCATTGGAGTGTGCATATGCCAACAATCTCCCCCTTTGGCATTGATGGCAACACTCATGAGAAATTTCAAAAGTGTATCCAAAAATGTGAAGTCCAAAAAATGTTACCAAAAATGTGTGTGCTCCCCCTGAGCATATGATTCCTATGATGTTGAATTTTCTCATCCCACTACTCCCCCTTTGGCATCAATGACAAAGGTTGTCAAGATGTCAGTAGAGTTTGTAGTTTCAACCTTGTAACTGGGTAGTTACAATTTGAAATAGATCCGCCAAAATTAAGTTTATACTCTCCATAAACTTTTTACTATCTCTTATTGTTGTCTCTGTTCTTTTAATTGTACCGGTGAGATGCTGCAAATTCTCTGTCGGTGTTTTCTGTCCCTGTATCAATGCCTCAGACATTTCCTTCCATAATGATGCTAGATAGTCCAATCTTGGACTCAGTTTTAATCTCAGATGCTTTTCCTTATTCACTATTCTCTACTTTTCTCTTTCCAATTTAAGTAATTCTTCCTCAAAATTTGTTATCTTTTGTTCAAAAACTGATAATGTATCAGGTGAGTTAACAAAATTATCTGCAAGTTTATTGATTTCATCCCGTACCTTGCTCATCTTCTTATCTATATCTACAGTCAAAAAGTTTGTCTTACAGGTGTCTTTGTACAGAGTTTTGTACCCTTTCAATAAGTTACACAGTTCCGGTAGAAGTATGTCAAAATCTCTAGTACACTTCTTTATCTGCTCATCAAAGAATCTTTGCTTTTCAATTTCCTATTTGTCCTTCAATGTCTCTTCCTTTAATTTCTCAATGTTTTATGTGATATATTTACACAAGGTATCAAGTTGTCCTAAAGAATCTATATTGTCTATATTACAGTTAGAAGCAATTACCTTCAAAATTGGTATTGTGTCATCTATTGCCTTATAAGCTTGTGAGCTACAATCTGTTATCTTTTTAATTGAATCTAATAGTACTTCAGTCACATTAGTTGATTTGTAGCCTGATGATGAGGAACCTACATTCTGAGTACCGCCAGTGGAAGTAACCAAGCTTGTATTGACCTCTGGTAGGTCTGTTTGTGTTTGCATTTCCTTAAGCAATGGTTTTTCTATTTCTCCAGTTGCCGGTGGCACTGTTTCCTTATGAACCTATTCCTATTTCTATTGTTGTTCCTCTTCAGGAGCCTTTTGCTCTATTTGTTTCTCTATTTGTTGCATTGTCTCAGTCTTAGTCTAAGTTTCTACCTATTGCTCTTTGTCATCTGCCAGTTTCTCATGTGTGTTATCAGTTTGCTCAGCTACCGGTGGCTCACTAGCCATTTCAGTCTTATCAGTTGTATCTTTGTCTACCACAATGTTGATCTTTTGAGTATCAACATCCACTGTATATAAGACTTTAGGATTAGGATTGACATCCTCTACATCCATACTTTCAAATGTCGGTTGATCTTTTGTAGTTGTTGTTGTTACCAATAGAGTAATCAAAGGAGGTGGGGGTAAGTTGTCTTTAACCTTGATACTGGGTGGTCCACCAGCTTTACCTTTACCCTTGTCTCTTTCTTTCTGATATACCTTTATAGGTTTGTGGCTCATGTATTCTTCTTGTTTTTCTTTTTCCACTAGGAAAATGTCCCATGCATTTTTTGTCTCCTCAGTCACCTCATTAACTCTTCCAACCATTAAAGCAATGTGTCGGTGTGCAGTAGAAAATACTGACCGGTTGGCTTCAACAATTAAGTCATCAATTTCTTTGGGTGAATTCATTGGGTATACAACAAGTAGCTTTTCTATCTTTATTTTCTTGTCAAGTTCTACTATTGCTTGTCTCCTTGCTTCCAGTCTCTTAAATAGTTCATCTGGTACTTCATCTACTACTTCCATCAAAAATTTCTTATACATATCTATATGCAATATAACACTATTTTCTACTTGTTCTTTTTCATCAGCTATCAGAGTGTCATATAGTTTCTCTATATTCTTCGATTTCCCTTCCTTTGTAATTTCATTCAATAGTATGTGAAGAGGGGCTAAGTCCTTGTTTGTCCTCTTCTTCTTCTTGGGTGTCAATTTCTTCTTCTTTGGTGTAGACTTTCTTACCAGAGATATCACTGCTTGTTGTTTTTGTCTTGTCCTCCTAGGTGAGGGTGTGGTTGTCGGTGAGGGATCTCTTTTCCTTACAACTCTTTTGAAAGTTGCAGGCATGTCATTCTCTGAAGATGTGCCTACCGGTGATAGGTGAGTTTCAGGTCATGGAGTTGCTAACTCATCCTTTGTTATACCAGTTTGTTCCATTACTTTATCCTTGATTTCCTTTGCTTGCCTAGAACCTTTTCTTACAACTGCCTCAACCTTTTTCACTCTTTTCTTAGATTGTATTTGGCTTTCAATAGTTTATGCACTACCAAATACTTCTTCCTTAGGTTCTTTAGGGGCTTCTAGAAGTGCTTTAGCATAAGTTTCAATTATATGATCATCTGTTTCGTAGCCCATCTCTGTTACCCAAACTATCTTAGGGATGACTGCTTCCATCCAGATCTCATCCTTCTTGATTACAAAGCATATTTCATCCTTATATTTGTCAACAATCTTTTTTGATAATCTGATTCTTTTCTTCATTTTGGCCTTAAGTGCTTGAAAGAAATCATGGATATTGTTTTCCTTATCTTCTCCCATATTATTGAATAGTTATGTTAGCTGTTTACCTACCGGTATATCATATTCAAGTTCTTTGTAGCCTATATCGGGAACCTATTTGGTTATATGTAGCATTAGACATACTAGCAGATTTCCAAATTTAAAAGTTCCTTTCTTGTCCTTCTTAATCTTGCCTAAGTTGTCAATTAATTTGTCCTTCAACCACCCACATACATCAATCTTTGCATTATCTGTGACCATGTCATAAGCACTCTTAATGCATAAACCTGAAACTGAATTGAGTCTATTTGCATGAGTAGCTTTATATCCTAATATCATGTTGATAAATCTTACATTAGTATCTTTTACATCATTGATTCTTAAGGACCTTTTGTCGGATGTTGCACCAGTTAGGTTTATAACTAGGTCATTGGAGACCTTTTTAGTCTTGTCTGGCCTTTTACCGGTGGTCGGTAACCCTGTGACATCTTTCACAACTTCCTTGGTGATTTTGTGAATTGCATCTAACCAGAAAAATTCACCATGTACCCTGCTTAAGACTATCCTAATCACATCCTTGGGGAATTTAGGAATGCTAAGGATCTCTATAAATCCTAGGGTTTCAATGATCTTATGTTCATCTTTTACATTACCAGATTCATCACATATGAAAGATTTAAACATGGTTTTAATCTCTTCATCTCCTAGTTCCTCAATGTTGCAATGAATGTAAATTCTGGGATCTTCAACATAAACAACTCCCTTAGGAATTTGAGAAAAAGCACCTAAAGTATCATCTTTCTTTGCTACTTCGGGAACTAATTTAAATACGGGCCTAGGTCTTTTTATAACTTCGACAATAGTAGGGTTTGCTATATATTCAAGTGCAAAGGTGGATGCCATGATAAAATACCTTTTACTGCCTTTAGGATGGATGATTGCTTGAAGTGTTCTTGCCTCTTGCTCGAAAATGCCTTAGCTCAGAATCTTCGCGCTCTTCGTAGGTTTGAAGTCTCGGTGAAATGAAATGGAGCCAAAACCTCAAATTTATAGTGTCTTTTTGCCATCTACCACATTAAATGTATGTCGGTTAAGTAGTTACTTAACATTGTTTGCCGGTAATAAAGTAATTTCCAACTTCTCATCTCTAACCGAGGGAATAATAGCACATATGTCATTAGATTGCCAAACCCTCAAGGAAACTTTCTTCAATTCGATGAAGAACTTCCTGCCGATGGAGCACTGCTCTGTCCTGTCGGTGAAGCATCACTCTGTCCTGCTGATGAAGCGTTGACTAGTTCTACTGGTGGAGGAGTATTCCCAATATTTAGATCAGTTTTTCTAATCCATTGTTTTGAGAATTCTTGCTTAACCTCTTCAACTTTTTCTTTACCCTTCAAGATAGAAATTTTGTTGTCTGCCAGTGATCCTTTACTTCTACAGAATTTTACAATATGCCCAATCTTGTTACATGCATAACAAGTTACATTATTCTTCTAAATAGCTTTCCCATAACCTATGCCGGTTTGTGTTCTGCATTGATTAGATAAATGTCCAAATCTTCCACAAACATAACATCTCACATTCATTCTACAATTTTCAGAGTTGTGACCAACTTTGTTGCATTTAGAACATTGATCGGTGGGTGTGTTGATATTCTGATAATTTCTAGATCTACATTCATTTGCGCTATGACCATACTTATTACAGTTAAAACATTTTCCATTGAATTTATAAGTATTAGGTTGTCTTACCGGTTTGCTGTGATCCT
This sequence comes from Cryptomeria japonica, assembly GCF_030272615.1. Lineage (NCBI taxonomy): Eukaryota > Viridiplantae > Streptophyta > Pinopsida > Cupressales > Cupressaceae > Cryptomeria > Cryptomeria japonica. The sequence continues at coordinate 572,901,176 of NC_081406.1, forward strand.
GAGTATTTGTAGTACTAGAGCTTTCACCAACTTCAAAGCCAATTCTAGAAGTGTCACCTTTAGGATTTTGATTCTTTAGCAAGGTGCCAAGTTCCTCTGAGCTCTTCTTGAATTTTTCTTTATGTTGATTTGCAGTTCTAGTTCTCTTTCTAAGACTTATTTCTGTCTCATCGGTTCATTTGAGTCATTTTGAGTGTGCATTAGATCTGTCTTCAATAAATCATTTTCATAGCTAAGTCTTGTGTTCTCATTTGCTGCATCACTTAGTCTTCTAGTCAATTCTTCTTCATTCTTCTTCCTATCCTCAATTTCTTTACAAAATATCATAGTCATATCCTGCATCTCATTCTTTGTTGTCATGTTCTCCAGTTTCATCTTGCTTATCTGATCATTAAGTGATTCCTTTTCATCATTTTCAGTTTGCATTTTTTCACAAAGTTCTCTTCTCTTATTTCTTGCAACAGTAAGATTCTCTTGAAGTGCCTGAATGATAACCTGAGCTGCCTTTAGATCATCTTCTATTTTGATATTTTTCAATTTTTCTGTATCATAGTCTTAGAGAGCTCCTTCAAGTTGCTTCATCAGATTTTCCATCTTTACCAGTGTCAAGATCTTCCTCAAGCTATTAGGCTTTTGAAAATAGAGGACCAAGCTCTGATACCAATTGTTAGGATTCCCATAGATACTGAGAGGGGGGGGGTGAATTAGTATCTAACCGGTGAGTAGAATTTCTTATCTTAAAACATGCAGAACATATTATAATAGTGTAATGGTATGCAAGAAATAATGCAATAAACAAAATTAAAAATATCCACATGAAAAGCACACCATGGCACAAGGATTTAACGAGGAAACTCGACATGGGAAAAACCTCGGTGGGATTTGTGACCCACAATATCCACTTACTGGCCAATAAGAGAATATTACTTACAAGAGGGGCCTGTACATGCAGGAAGGCCAATTGCCTAGAGCTCACTGCTCAATGGGAAGTCTCACTGACTTACAATGTGGATTTATACAAATCCAATATCTTGTACTGCTTTACAATAGCATCTATAATGCCTGATTTAGTACCAGTTGTTGCTCTTCTTCTTACATAAACCCTTTAACCTATATTTCGCATAATAGGTCTGCCTTAATATTTTTCCCTTTCGCTTACATCACTTTCTTAACTTACAAAATGTCTACAATGATCTCTCTTATATATAAGAATCATTTTACAACATGCCAAGTCGGCTTACAAAGTTTTTACAATAATAAACAAAATATAATATAACAAAATCCTGTCAGCCTCTGTGTCGGTATACTTCCTTTCTTTGTGCTAGTGTCGGTGTCCTAAGTGCCGGTGTAGAGTCTGAGCATTGATGTTGGTGAACTATCTTGCTAGTGTAATGCCTTGTCGGTGCCATAGGATGTAAGGTTGCCATCAATGACAAAACCTTCAATCACCTACAATGTCTCATTGGAGTGTGCATATGCCAACAATGAGATCATTGTAGATCATTTATAGAGCGAAGTATGAAAAAGAATATAGCAGACCTAATGTGCGAATTATTAGGATAAGGGTTTATATATGTAGCAAAGCTTAAACCGGTACTGAATCTAGCATAGTAGATGCTGATCTGAAGCAATACAAGACATTGGATTAGTATAATCCATTTTGTAAGTCAGTGTGACTTCTTTGTAACTAAGCAGTGAGTTCTAGGCACTTGGCCTTCTTGCATGTGCAGGCCCCTATTGTAAGTAGTAATATTCTCTTATTAGCCAGTAAGTGAATATTGTGGGTCACAAATCCCACTGAGTTTTTTCCCACACTAGGTTTCCTCGTTAAAATATTGTGTTAAGGTCTGTCTCTTATGTTGTGGTTGCTATTCTTATTTACTGCATTATTTTTGGTTTACCGGTACACAGCTTTGATATGTTTTTCATGTTTCAATTCAAGAAAATTATTATACTTGTTAAATATTGATTCACCCCCTCCCCCTCTCAGTATCTTTGGGAATCCTAACAATTGGTATCAGAGCCCATTCCTCTATTTTCAAAAGCCTAACAGCTTGAGGAAGATCCTGACACCGACAGAGATGGAAAATTTGAGAAAGCAATTGGAATCAACTCTTTCAAACTATGATGCAAAAAAGGTAAAGAATATCAAACTTGAGGATGATCTGAAGGTTGCACAGGATATCTATCGAGGACTTCAAGAAAATTTCACTATAGCAAGGAATAAAAGAAGAGAACTTTGTGAAAAGATGCAAAATGATGAAGATGAAAAAGAAACTCTTAATGATCAGGTGAACCAACTGAGACAAGATAATTGTACAATGAAGAATGAGATGCAAGATATGACTATGAGATTTTGTAAAGAAATTGAAGATATAAAGAAGAATGAAGATGACTTGACTAGAAGAATCAATGATGCTGCAAATGAAAATCTAAGACTTAGTCATGAGAATGATATGCTAAAGACAGATCTAATTCACTTAGAACATGATAAAACTAAATTCATGAGACAAAAGGACTTCTTGGAAAATGAATTGGCTACTGCAAATCAACATAAGGAGAAATTCAAGAAAATTTCAGAGGAACTTGATGACATGCTGAAAAATCAAAAACCTAATGGTGATACAAATGGCCTTGGCTTTGAAATTGGTGAAAGCTCTGGTACTGCAAACAATCATGATCATAGCAAACCGGTAAGACAACCTAATGCTTACAAATTTAATGGGAAATGCTTTAATTGTAACAAGTATGGTCATAGAGAAAATCAGTGTAGATCTAGAAATTATCAGAACACTAATACACCCACCGGTCAATGTTCTAAATGCAACAAAATTGGTCATAATTCAGAAAATTGCAGAATGAATGTAAGATGTTATGTTTGTGAAAGATTTGGACACTTAGCTAATCAATGCAGAATGCATACCGGCATAGGATATGGGAAAGCTATTCAGAAAAACAATATGACTTGTTATGCTTGTAACAAAACTGGACATATTGCAAAATTTTGTAGAAGTAAGGCATCACCGGCAAATAACAAAGGTCCTAGTTTGAAACGTAAAGAAAAAGTTGAAGAGGTAAAGAAAGAATTCTCAAAACAATGGATCAAAAAGTTAGATCAGAATATTGATGGGAATACTCCTCCACCGACAGAACAGAGTAACACTCCACCGGCAGGAGACTCTTCATCTAACTAAAGGAAAATCCTATGGGGGTTTAGCAATAAACTGAAAAACATGCTAATATACCCTCAGTTGATGGTGAGAAGTTGAATTACTTCTTTACCGGCAGATGAGTTAATTTGTGACTTAACCGACAAGCATTAAATGTGGTAGTTGGTGAAAATAACATTATAAAGAAAGTGTTTTGGCTCCTTTTTCATTCACCAAGCATTCAAATCTTTGAGAGCGTGAAAATTCCCAAGCGAAAGCATCCTTAGTGAAGAAGTGAAGCAGTTCATCCAAGCACTCATCCTAAAGGCAGATTGAGGTATTTATAACTATGGCTTCCTCATCCACTACTGAATTTATTGCAAACCCTACTATGATTGAAGTAATCAAGCACCCTAGACCCGTATTCAAGCTTGTTCCCAAAATAGCAAAGAAAGATGATACCCTAGGTGCATTTTCTCAAATTCCTAAGGGAGTAGTATATCCTGAAAAACCTAGGATATGCATACATTGTCATATAGAGGAATTGGAGATGATGAAATCAAGAACATGTATCAGACTATGATTTGTGATGAATCTGGAAATATCAAATCGGAACATAAGATAGTGGAAACCCTAGGTTTTACTGAAATCCTTAGTGTCTCGGATTTTCCCAAGGATATTATAAGGATTGTGCTAAGCAGAGTTCATGGGGAATTCTTTTGGTTGGATTCAATCCATAAGATCACAAAAGAAGCAGTAAAGGCAGTAACAGGGTTACCTTCCACTGGCAATAGGCCTGACAGAACTAAAAAGGTCTCTAATGACATAGTAATGGCCCTAACTGGCACAACATTTGACAAAAGGTCTCTAAGGGTAAATGATGTGAAGGATATCAATGTCAGATTTGTCAGTATGATTTTAGGCTACAAGGCTACACATGCTAACAGGTTAAACTCAGTATCAAGCCTGTGTATCAAAAGTGCATATGACATGGTAAATGATAATGCTAGAATAGATGTGTGTGAATGGCTCAAAGATGAATTAATAGACAATCTGAAGAAGATAAAGGGAGATAAGAAAGGAACCTTTAGATTTGGAAATTTACTTGTATGTTTAATGTTGTACATTACTAAACAAGTACCCGGTATTGGTAGGAGAGATTTTGGTTTTGACATACCGATAGGAAAGCAACTTCTGGATACACTAAACAACATGGGAGATAACAGGGAGAAAAACATAAATGAACATTTTCAGGCACTAAAAGCTTGAATGAAAACTAGAACAAGACTGTCACAGGCAATTGTGGATAAATATCAAAAGGAAATATGTTTTGTAATTAAGAAAGATGAAATTTGGATGGAGGCAGTTGTCCCTAGGACTATCTGGGTAACTAAAATGGGCTATGAAATAGATGATAACATCATAGAAACTTATGCAAAATCCTCCTTGAAGCACCAAAATAACCCACTGAGAAAGTCTTTAGAAATGCAGAAACAATTGAAAGTGGAATTTAGTCAAGAAAAAGGGTTAAGAAAGTTGAACAAACTATGAAGAAGGGAACCCGACAGGCAAAGGCAATTAAGGAAGATGTTTTGAAACAAACTGGTATCAAGGAAAGTGAGCTGGAAGGACTTCAACTGAAAGATCATCTTTCACTAGTTGGAACTTCTTCTGAGAGTGATATACCGATAGTATTCAAAAGGGTAGAAAGGAAAAGAAAACCCTCACCAGTACCCTCACCCACACCCAGGAGAACCAGACAAAAGCAACAGGCAGTGAGGCCTCCAGCAAGGAAGTTAACACCTAAGAAGAAAAAGGTAAAACAAGACATTGCTCCATTGGATAAACTCCTTAGTGAAATAATAGAGGATGGAAAGTTGAAGAACATTAGCAAACTGTACAATACACTTTCCGCTGATGACAAAGAGAGCATAGAAAATAGTGTAATTTTACACTTGGATATTTACAAGAAATTTTTGATGGAAATTGTTGATGAAATACCCATTGATCTTTACAGAAGACTTGAAGCTAGAAGGGTAGCTATTGTTGAGCTGGACAAGAAGATAAAAATTGAAAAATTACTTGCAGTGCATCCAGTAAACTCACCTGATGAGATAGAAAAATTAATCAATCAGGCCAACCGGACAGTATTTTCAACTGCTCACTGGCATATTGCACTAATGGCAGGAAGAGTAAATGAAATTTTAGAAGAGATTGTGGATCAATGGGACATATTCTTTGTTGAAAAAGAAAAATAGGAAGAACTTAAAAGACCTAAGATTCTCAGAGTCTATCAAAAGGACAAAGATAAGGGGAAAGGTAAGGTAGGTGGTCCTCCAAGCCTAAAAATAACCAACAACTTACCCCCACCTCTTTCTGATACTCCACCGACACATAATGCTGACAATCAACCAACAACAGAGAGTATGGAGACTCCTCAAGAGGATACAAATCCTGAGTCATAGATATTATATATTATGAATATAGACACTCAGGAGGTGAATATTTTGAGTAGATAAAGAAACCACTAGGATAAAAAGAAAGTTGTGACTATTGAGTTACCGACAACAGATGTTGAGGTTGAGGTTAATGATATTGTAAACATAAGCATAGAAAAACCTACTCAGACAAAGCAACCGACAGAAGACACCACTAGTAAAACATTAGAAGAACCGGTAGATAAAACTGAAAAACAATCAGAAGAACCGACAATGGACAATGCAGAGGTACAAACTAAGAAACTGGAAGTGCATTTAGAGACTACATCTAAGAAACCAGTAGTTGAGAGATCAAAGAAAGCATCTGAGGCACTGGAATAGAAATAGGTTGACATGTACATGTTCAGATCAAGACAGTGCCACCGACAAAAACTGAAAAGCCTAAACCTTTGCTAATAGAAATGCAAACACAAAATGACCTACCAGAGGTCAAAACAAGCAAGGCTACTACTACAACCGGCAACATGGATATTGTGAAAATAGTTGGGCAGACATCTGGTACTTCAATAGCAGAATTCCAACCTACAAATGTGACAGAGGTCTTATTGGACTCAATAAAGAAAATCACAAAGTGTAATGCACAAGCCTATAAGTCTATTGATGACACAGTTCCTATTCTTAAATTGGTAGCACCCAAGTGCATTGTGATTAATAAAGATTCTTTAGGTCAACTAGACACATTGTCTAAATCCATCACCGGCAACATTTTGATAGTTGATCAAATCAATGAAGACACATTCAAAGAGAGGATGAATAAGGAGAAAGAGAAATTCTTTGAGGAAAGAGTAAAGAAGAATAAGGAACAAACAAAAACCTTATTACCGGCACTAGGAGAAACAATTTTGGATTTCAAGAAACTGTACAGGGATACTTGTAAAACCAACATCTTGACACAGGACATAGATTCAGAGATCAACAAAACACAAACTAAGATTAACAATATTGTTGACAATCTAATAGGCACATCAGATTCATTTTTGGAAATAGAAAAGAAAATTGCAGATCTTGAAGAGAAAATTGAGAAGTTAGAAAGGGATAAAGAGAAAATAAAGGATATGGCAAAGAGCTTAAAATGTAAACTTGGTCCCAAACTAGATTACCTCATTTCTTTGAGAAAAGAAATATCTGAGGCTCTGGTTCCCAGACTCAAGACATCGGAAGAGCAGATGCACATACTCAACGTTACAGTTTAGAGAACACAAGAGGCATTACAAGATAGCAAAAGATTCAGTGGCAGTTTAAATTTGGTTTTGATAGATATTTGCCAGATTGTAACCCACCGGTTACAAAAATCTAGGCAGGAATCACACTCCACTGACAGTGAATGACAACCTTTGTCATTGATGTCAAAGGGGGAGTAGTGAGATGAGAAAAATGATCAAAACAGGACATCATCAGCTCAGGGGGAGCATAGACAATTTTGGCATATTCATTTTTGGACATCATTTTGGACACTTTATTTTTCTCACGAGTATTGCCATCAATGCCAAAGGGGGAGATTGTTGGCAAATGTACACTCCAATGAGAAATTGTAGGTGATTGAAGGTATTTTCATTGATGGAAACCTTACAATCATGTGATACTAGTAGGTAGACATAGGCACTGGCACCGACAGACTCTACACCGACATACAGATCACCGGCACCGAAAAAGAAGATTATCGACACCATGACCAACAGGAATTTTGTATAAATGTATTTTGTAATTAATTAAACCAACATGGCAGATTGTAATATGACTCATATATGTATGAGATCATTGTAGATCATTTATAGAGAAAAGTATGAAAAAGAATATAGCAGACCTAATGTGTGAATTATTAGGATAAGGGTTTATGTATGTAGCAGAGCTTAAACCGGTACTGAATCTAGCATAGTAGATGCTAATCTAAAGCAGTACAAGACATTGGATTAGTATAATCCATTTTTTAAGTCAGTGTGACTTCTTTGTAACTGAGCAGTGAGCTCTAGGCACTTGGCCTTCTTGCATGTGCAGGCCCCTATTGTAAGCAGTAATATTCTCTTATTGGCCAGTAAGTGAATATTGGGGTCACAAATCCCACTGAGGTTTTTCCCACACCGGGTTTCCTCATTAAAATATTGTGTTATGGCATGTCTCTTATGTTGTGGTTGCTATTCTTATTTATTGCATTATTTTTGGTTTATCGATACACAATTTTGATATGCTTTTCATGTTTCAATTCAAGAAAATTATTATACCGGTCAGATACTAATTCACCCCCCCCCCCTCTCAGTAATTTTGGGAATCCTAACAGTTAGGAGACAACATGATACTCAGGGTCTCCTTGATCATATTCAATAGGTTGGATCAGGCACTCTCTCGGCTGATACTGTTAGAGCACTATTTCAGGTCGGGAAGGAGACATCACACTGGCGATGATTATATGAGGATTTAGTCACAGAGAGCCAGAGAGAAGGTAGCTATCATACCACTGTGAGGATGGATACTAGCAGCAATGGAATCATGGGACTCCTCAAAGGAGTGGTGATCATGTGAGACAGGCATCTGAAGGATTGTCTCGCCCACAACCATAGAGATAGACAGAGTCAGGTGGTACTGGTACAGGACAACCTTGACTGGACTTGTATTGATGAGGCACTTGTATTTTTTATCCGATATCATTGTATACTTGGAATTTTTATTGTTTTATGATGATCTATATGAAGACATGGACTCTATATGATGATCTTTTCTTATGCATGTTACTCTATATTATGATGATCTATATATGATGCAATGATGATCTTTTATTTTTAGTTTTTATGATGATGATCTATATATGATGCAATGATGCAGTGATGGTGGAAATGACATGCTTTTGATTTTGAAAATGAAAATGAAAATTGATTATTAACTTAAATGATGTGAATGAAATGATCTATATGCAAATGAATGATTATGTAATATGTTATTCAAATGTATTTGATGTTTTATATGTAATGTTTATGAATCTAAATGCAAAGATGCAACTAAATGATCTTAATGAACTTCAATGATCCTGAATGAAATGATCTATATGCAAATGAATGATTATGTAATATGTTATTCAAATGTATTTGATGTTTTATATGTAATGTTTATGAATCTAAATGCAAAGATGCAACTAAATGATCTTAATGAACTTCAATGATCCTAATGTAAATTGTTTTTGTTTGTCCACGTATACTCAATCTTTATTTATGACCGTTGATTTATGAATGAAATGAAATGCTTATAATACAACTAACAATGAATTATTATAATGCAAATGAATAATGAGCTAATCTAAAAATGATCTAACTAAAAATGATACTACCATTCTTCATATGATTGTCTTGTAACAGTGCTTGATTTCATCATTGATCTTAAAAATGTTGTAAGAGAATACAAGCAACTTGACATAATGATCCAAGCTGACCTGAGTATTTCTTACATGGATTTTGATATAGCAAGTTTATACAAGCAACTTGATATAAGGAATCAAGCTAACCTAAGTATTTCTTGCAGAATAGACAAGGATTATCTCCTTTCATGCATGACTCGAAACGTCCTCTTTGATCTTTTGTCAATCATATCCTTAGACAAGTACATACCTTAATAAGAGATAAACCACAAACAACAATCAAAGAAAATAATCATGCCCCATCATAGCTTCTCTAGACATGGACATCCTTGAGTCTCGTAGAGTACATGATTAGCAATAAAATCAAGATATAAACAATGAATCTTGTATGTCATTCACATGTTCTCACGATCATTAACTGATATAATCATCTTAATGAATGATTATTGATAATATTTTGTTACTTGTTGGTTGATTCTTCATTTTTTTAGTTTCACAATTCAGTTGTCATAAAAGGCCTTGATTTTCGTTGCTTTGTTGCTTGTTATCTGTTTCTAAATCCTGGGTGTTTTTGGTTTTTCTAAGTTTTCTGAATGTTTTGGATTTTTCAAAGATTCAAAAGATCGCCTTTGCAAAAGGAATTAGGATTTTTCCCCCAAAGGAAACAAAACTTTATTATGGATGTATGAATTGATCAAGATCCAAACCATGGCAGGATACAAATGCAGATTGATTGATTCTGATAAAATCTAAGACAGAGACTACAACAAGTATGTCAAAGATTGATAATTGTTAATAAGCTACATATTTTCTGCTAATGGTTCAGAGAAATGGATGTGAAAGTTTAAATGGATGAGGCAAGATAGATGGCAATGATAGATGCAATAGGATGGAGTGAATAGGTGTGCAAAGAAATCTCATAGATGGAAGAACACATTTTTTTTAGATAGCGCATGTTTACTAGGTTTTCACTATCTAAATTTATTGCATTTTCTCCATATTTTGATTTTTTTCTTTTTTTTTGTTTTATGTTTTTTAGGGATTTTTTGATTTTTTACTGATTTCTTCATAACTTTATATGCTTTTTATTGATTTTTTCCAAGACTTTATATCTCAAGCATATAATTTCTTGAGATGGATAGAATTGATAGGTTCATCAAACCAATCACCTTCAGTGGTAGATAACTTGTATTCTCTTGAGCCATATGCTGCTACTATGACAAAAGGACCTAACTAATTTGGTTCAAATTTACCCTTCTTTTATCGGTCTTGTTGATTTCTTGGATTCTCCCTTAGAACTATATCTCCAATCTGAAAAATGTGTGCCTTGACTCTGTGATTATAACTTCTTGCCATTTTCTATTGATATACCTTCAAATGACGTGTTTCATTTTGGCAATGTTCCTAGATCAGCTCAAGTTCTTGAAGTCTAGAGACTTGTTGTTCTTCTTCTAGTATAAGACCTTTCAAGGAAACTCTTAGAGAAGGTATCTCTACTTCTATTGGTAATATGGCTTTTGATCCATAGGCTAAGCAATATGGAGTTGCCCCCGTTGGTGTGCAGATGTTGGTTCAGTATGCCCAAACAATGGGATTTAGCTAAATATGCCAGTCTTTTCCAGCTTTGTTGACTGTTTTCTTCAATATTTTCAAGATAGTCTTGTTTGATGCCTCAGCTTGACCATTTCCTTGTGGATAATATCGAGTAAAAAACCTATGTTGGATATGGAATTGCTCACATAGTTCCTTCACATCTTGATTCTTAAATGGTCATCCATTATCAGTGATAATGGTCATAGGAACTCCATAGCGACAGATTATATAATTCAAGATGAATGATGATATTTGTTTTCCTATCACTTTTGTCAAAGGTACTGCTTCAATCCATTTAGTGAAATATTCAGTAGCAATCAGAATGAACTTATGTCCATTAGACGATGAAGAATTTATCTTGCCTACCAAATCAAGGCCCCATTGATAAAATGACCATGATCTTGCCATAGGACACAATTCTTGTGTTGGTACGTGGATGAGATTCACATGGATCTAGCATTGTTTTCATTTCTTGGTATATGTGAATGAATCTCTCTCCATAGTAGGCCAATAGTAACCCATACGAAGAAGTTTCTTAGCCACTGTTAATCCACTTTAGTGTGTGCCACAAATACTTGCGTGAACTTCATTAAGAACTTTCTTAGAATCTTCTTGTTTGAGACATCTCAATAAAGTGCTATCTAGACCTCTCTTATATAAGGCATCAACAATAATAGTATAGTGGGATGACTGGCGAATAAAATTTCTTCTTTGATTGCGGGATAGGTCAGGAGGAAGGATATTCTCTTTTAACTACTAATAAGTTTGGTTGTATAAGGATTGACCGGTTCCCGATATATGGAAAATCATGGAGGTATGTTGGGATTGAATGGTAGGGGTTAAGATATCTTCCACCAGGAATTCATTTGGTAGGGCATGATCTTGTCATCCTTACTTTGATAATCATCATTTATTTGGTTGATGATAAGTTGTGAATCACCATAGACATGTAATTCATTGATATTTCATTCAATAGCCATTTTGAGCCCAATAGTCAATGCTTCATATCCTACAGTATTGTTTGTGCATGGAAACTAGAGTATATATGATTTTGGAATTGTGTGTCCCTGAGGTGTGATGAACAAAATTCCTGCACCTAATCCATATTGTATATAAGAACCATCAAAGTATAATTCCCAAAATTTTGTACTTATTGACAAAATGTCTACATTAGGAAATTCAATGTGCAATGGTATGTCAAGGTGCTTTAGCTAATTGATTAGCAATGACCTATCCTTTGAGAGATTTTCGATCAATATACTCTATATTAAATTCACTTGGTATCATAACCTATTTGGCCAGTCTTCCTGTCAAAGTTGAGTTGTTCAGCAAATACTTTAGTGGATCTATCTTTGCTATTAGTTTCACAGAATGAGTCAGGATATAATGTCGTGGCTTTTGAGTTGCAAATATAACTGCTAGACATGCCTTCTCTATTGATGTATAATTCAATTCATAGCCGACAAGTATTCTACTGATGTAATACACTGCTCTTTATTTTCCTTCTTCATCATGTTGTGCTAGGAGAGTTCCTAATGATACATTTGTCATTGAGATATAAAGTACAATGGTTTCCCATTGATTGGTGATACAAGTACTAGAGGATTCATGAGATATTCTTTGATTTGCATAAAAGCATCCTCACATTTCTGATCACATTTGAATGGAACGTTCTTATGTAAAAGATGAGTGAATGGATGACATCTATCTACTAATTGAGAGAAAAATCTTCTGATTGATTGCAATCTTCCTTTTAAAGATCGCAGTTGACTTATGTTCCTAGGTGACTCCATTTTCATGATGGCTTTGACCTTTTCAAGATCTACTTCAATTCCACGAGTTGATATAATCTACCCAAGAATTTTTCCAGAGGTTACTCCAAATGCACATTTGTTTGGATTTAATCTTAACTGGTATCTTTCTAGCCTATCAAATATCTTGCTCAAGATGTTAAAATGTTCTTGTTTTGTATGAGATTTTGCAAGTATATCATCTACATAATCTTCCATAAATGTATGCATCATATCATGGAAGATTGTTGTCATAACTCTTTGATAAGTTGCTCCTGCATTCTTAAGCCCAAATGGCATAACATTCCAGCAATAAGTACCCCATGCATAGGTGAATGATGTATTTTCTTGATCTTTAGGGGTGATTCTTATTTGATTGTATCTTAAGAATCCATCCATTAATGAAAACATCTCATGTCCTGCTAATAAGTCCACAATTATATCAATGTTGGGTAGTGGGAAATCATCTTTGGGACATGCCTTATTCAAATCTCTAAAATCGGTGCATACTCTTATGCTTTTATCTCGCTTTGACACTGGCACAATGCTTGGAACCCATTCTGGATAGGCAATAGGTCTTATGAAACCCACATCTAATAGTTTCTTAAGCTCAGTTTTTACAAGAAGCACAATGTGTGGATGCATCTTCCTTAGCTTTTATTTTACTAGTTTTTCTTTTAGATCCACATTGAGATGATGCATTATAAGATCCGGATTAAGTCCTGGTATGCCTGCATAGGACCAAGCAAAATTTATTTGTCTTTGTCTAAATATTTCTATGTATTATTTCCTCTCTTTATCTGATAATGAGGCAGCAGAATGAAGTATGTTGGGATCCTTTGGTGTGCCAATGTTTATTGCTTATGTTGGTTCTATTAGAATAGAAGATCTCTCCTAAAAGTATGCAGGGAGGATGTCAAACTTTCCATCTTATGGCACCTCAAAGAGGTTTTCACCGTTAGATACATCCTTTATTTTTCCTCTTGATTGATCTAGTGTTTCCATGAAATGGTTTTTAGCACTAGGTCTCTTTCCTTGTTTTATTTCAATTTTGTGACTCGAAAGTTTGGCATTCTCTTGACTGCAAGAAATGTTACTTGATTCCGCAATGGAAGATATCTTAGGTGTTATGGGTTTGACAACATTAAGATACACAGCTAAGTCATGGTCATTGGAAAATACATCTAATTCAGGGTTTTCTAGGTTATCCCAATCAATTAGTTATGGATGAAGAAGGGGTAAGTCATAGTCATCATCATTGTTAGGTGCTTCAAGGTTCATGACATAATAGTCATAATTTGGCATAGAGTAGGTAATGTCATAGATAGAATGATCTTGAGGATAGTCTCTCCCAAGTGTTCTCTAATTAGTTCTAACAAAATCAACATTTGTATTTTGTAGTTCACACTCAAGTGACTCTTCATTTGATGTTTGTCCCTTAAATGAATGGATTATATCAACACACACATCTTTAGTACTGCAAGTTCCTTCTTGATTATTTTCAATAGATTCATTTTTATTTTGAAGTTGACATACTTGTGTACATGATATAGAGGATTCTTTTGCTAGCTTTTGTCTTCTTTCAAACTCAACTTCTTCTGGACTAATAGTCAATCCTACTTGACTATCTCTTAGTTCTTCTATGTTTCTACCATACCTTGGTACATCTCAATCCTCATTTGATAGAAATATAATATTTCCTGATGCTTGATCCATATTTGTTTGTGCTTCTTGTGGCGTTACTTCTTGGTCTTTTTCATCCCCTTTGTTTTGTTATCTTGTAAATGCCTCTTTTCTCTGGATTCTAAGTTTTTCTTATCTTCTTTCTAACTCTATCTTTTGTTTTGTAAAAGACGAGTCTTCATTTGTGATAGTTACTTGCTCTTCATTTTTTTCTTTACTTGATATACTAGATGAGACATCTGGACTCCATTCATATTCATTTGAATCTGTCTCTTAACCATTGTCTAGGATTACACCACTGTACCATATAGGAATATTGTATGGTACAAATAGGTCTATGATTTCTTCCATCTCTGCTTTTACTGCTTCTAGAATATCTTGTTCAGATTTTGCATTTGCTTGTATTCCTTGAACTTGTTTACAAGATTCTTCTTCTCTTTTGATTGCAATCTCTTCTTTTTGTTTCTCATGTTCTTCTTGTTTCTGCTTATTGGCTATTCTTTTTGTTCCTTGATGTAGCTTTTCTTGCCATTGTTCTTCTTTAGAGACTAATTTCTTTCTCCTCTTTGGTTGTTGATAATTATGGTGCTTTTGATTTGGTTTTGAATATCCAAGTCTTGATTTATCTTCTTTAGATTGTGAGTGAGGACAAATAGGTTCCGAGATACCTTGATGTCACTTACCGATTAGTCATTTTCCTTCATATCCCATTTTTTGCATGATCTTATAACCTTTGTCATATTGTTCTATGGGAATATTGACTTCTGTAGCTATTGCTATAGTTTCATTTTCATCTTTGTACAACCAACCAAGAATGTCCTTGTCTTTAGTTTCTTTTGCGAGTGTTCCAGCTCTAACAAATGCTCCATTAAACATGTCTTTTGATTTTTTTGAGGTCCGTGATTGGATATTCGTAGGCTTTCCATATGATTTAGGTGAAAGTGGAAAATTATGCAAAGAATATTTTCCCATTCCTTCATCATTTATGTGAGATTTTGCCAAGATCAAGAGGCAATGGAAAGCACAAATAAGAGAGAACAAAATGGATGATAGGAATAAACTGTATTCTATCAAAATGAAAATAATGATCAATTGGATCATCAAGTGTTCAATTACGTACAATGAATATGAGTCGTCTTATATAGGCAAGGCTATATGGATATGTGAGCACACAAACATGACATGTGACTCAATAAGAAACAAGGTTAGGTAGGAAATAGGTGTGGGTAGGTAGGAGAGACAATATAATATTCCTAATTAATGGAGCGAAAAAAACTTTGCCGAGCAAATGGAGGGAACAACGCAAGCAGAGGGGGGAAATTTGAAAACTAGAAATAGAGGGAATAGTGAGGCTAGATCCTCTGGTTCTGATGCCACTATAGTTCAAGGACAAGCAATGGATTATGAGGATGGGAGACTGGATAGGGACCCATAGCAACGAGACCCTCCTCCTGACCGCAAAAAGATGATAGATTCCCCAAAATCGGGTCCCAAGGCTGTGAAAGTTGACTCAGAAAAGATTAAGGAGGTGCAAGCCCTCAAACCTTGGAGTAGTCTCTTTACAAAGAAATCAACTGAAAAACCAACTGGTAAATCATCCTTTCCCTTTGTGAAAGACATATCTGATAGAAAAATGGGTAAACTTGCTATTGTTGTTCCAAATTTGGTTATCGATCATAGCATTTCTTTAATGGCTTTCTCTCTGGTGGGGAAGTTTGTTGGACCACGACCCAATATTAAGGATGTTAGGTCTTTTGTTAAGAGAAAATGGAGGATGAAAGGTCAGGTTGATGATTTTGCCCTATCCAGAGGTTTTTTTGTTTTCTCCTTCTCTTGTGGGGAAGATATGGAAGCAGCTTTAAGCGGTGGCCCTTGGATGTTAGGTAAATCCTCCTTATCTATGAGAAAATGGTCTCCTAACATGGAACTCAATGACTCCTTCTTTGAATCTGCTCTGGTTTGGGTAAGGTTGCCAGGCTTGCCAATGGAATTTTGGGTTGAGGATGTATTCTCAGAAAATGCAAACTCCTTTGGGGAGCTTGTTGCGATAGATCCAATGACTGCAGCTCGAAAAAGACTGGTTTATGCGCACATCTGTGTCAATATTTTGCAGAAGATGGATCTTCCTAGTTCTATTGATATAAGTTCCAAACTTGGATTATGGGAACAGACAATAGAGTTCAAGTCACTACCCTTTGTGTGCTTTTCTTGTAAAAAAGTTGGTCATTGGGCTAAGGCTTGCCCTAGTAACCCTAAAAAACATGTGACGGTTGACACCCACAAACAGGTTTGGAAAGAAAAGAATAATAATAAGGAAGGTAATAAAGTGGAAGGAAGAAGTGGAAGTCTTGGTAACATACTAGACCTATCAGAAGGAGATAGAAATGACCCTCTTAAGAATCTGCCTTTGAAGGAAGATAAAAAGAATGAAATCAGGGAGTTTGAAATCAAAATAGTGAATACTTTTGAGGCTCTACAGACTCAGGAGGAGGAGAATGCTATCAGTGAAGAGACACTTGAAGATGGTGAGATTGAGAATGTCACTGAATCTCATCATGAGGCCCCTCAAGTTTCAATAACAAAAAGAGATGAATAGTGCCTAAATGAAGTTGAAGGACATGAAATTAAACTTGGAAGCAATAACAAGTTTGGATCGCCTAAGGTTAATCTAAATGCATTATTCCAGAATATTGGGGTTGATTTGCCCACATCGTCCTAGAAAAGAGGAGAACTATGGAGTAATATGCAAGATGAGCCCAAAGAGGAGAATGAGGAAGAAATAACAAGGAATGGAAAAAAGAAAAACAAGAAGGCAGGATCCATTAATGGGGTGAAAACTAGGACCAGATCCAAGGCTGATATTCATGTATCCAAATCTTCGTCGGGACATAAAATGATGAAATGGCACAAGGACCAGGAGAGCAAGAAAAACATAGCTGATGGAAGGCAGTGAACTATATAGGAATCTTACCCCCAGGTTTCCAAATGAAGGTAATATCATGGAACATCAGAGGCCTAAATGGTCTCAATAAACAGGATATATTACGGAATCTCATTCGAGACCAAAAACCGGATATTATCCTTGTTTAGGAAACCAAAATGAGTAAGGAGAAAGTGGAGAATTTAAACTTCTTTAAAAATGGAGGGGTCTATGGTAGCAGCTCGAATGGGGCATCTGGTGGAGTGGCTATTTTCTGGAACAAGAAAACTATTTTAGGAGAAATGATTGATGAAGATGGTAACATTATATCCATGAAAGTTAAAATCATCTATGAGGGGAAGGAATGTGTGGTTACAAACATCTATGCCCCTAATTCCAAATCTGCTAGGAGTAAATTTTGGGATAAAATCCAGCAAAAAAGAAGATCTTTTCCTAAGAAAAGTTG
The DNA here is from genome assembly GCF_030272615.1 of Cryptomeria japonica. Lineage (NCBI taxonomy): Eukaryota > Viridiplantae > Streptophyta > Pinopsida > Cupressales > Cupressaceae > Cryptomeria > Cryptomeria japonica. The sequence continues at coordinate 572,918,618 of NC_081406.1, forward strand.
GGTTGTGATGGGAGATTTCAATACTCCTCTACAAGGTACTAATAAATCTGGAGGAACTCAAGCTTAACCGGACAACAGATCTAATTTGATGGACTTCATCAATGTTAATGCTCTTATTGATATGGATCTTAATGGATCTTCCTACACCTAGTCTAACCGCAGGGATGGTGAAGACCTCATTCAGGTAAGACTTGATAGATCCCTTATTACTAATGATTGGATTCTTTCTCATAGATGCTCCTTGTCTGTCATCAATAGAATTGGTTCGGATCATTATCCCATTACCTTTGTTGCTGAGACCATTAGGAGTAATCAAAGTTTCCCTTTCTGGTTTGAGAAAATGTGGATCTCTCACCCCTCTCTTGATAAATCTATTGCCAACTGGTGGAATATTGATGTGAATGGAACTGCCATGTATAAAGTTGCTAAAAAACTTAGAAACATCAAAGTCAACATTAAGATATGGAACAAGAAGGTCTTTGGTGATATTTTTGACTCAAAGAAAAAGTTGAAGGAGGAATTAGAACAAATCCAAAACTCTATATAGAAAGATGGCTATAAAAAGTATCCCAAAGCTATGGAAGATGATGTTTTATTCAAATTTCACAACATCATTTCTAGGGAGGAAATCTATTGGAGGCAGAGATCTAGGGCGAATTGGTTGGAGGCTGAGATCTAGGGCGAATTGGTTGGAGGCTGGGGACAGAAACACTAAATTTTTCCACATGACTTCTTTGAAAAATAAATCTGCAAATAGAATTTCCAGATTAATTGCTGAGGACAAAATTCTTCTTGATTATACCCAACAACAAGATTCGGTTGATATCATCCCCAAGATCATTAATCCTAATCAGAATAAGGCCCTGTTTGCTATTCCCTCTGTTGGGGAAATTATAAAAGTTGTCTTGTCTTTTCAAGGGGATAAAGCTCCAGGTCCTGATGGCTTCCCTATGTTTTTCTTCTAGGAATTCTGGCATATTGTGGGAGAAGAAACGGTCAATGCGGTAAAAGAATTTTTTGGTTCTAGAAGAATCCTTAAGGAATTCAACTCCACTTTTATTGCCTTAATTCCTAAGGTGGCTGGGGTAGATTCAATGGGAAAATTTAGGCCAATAAGTCTATGTAACTCTTTCTATAAGATCATATCTAAAGTTTTGACTACTAGAATTTTGGTTGTCCTCCCCTTCATCATCTCTGAGGAGCAGAAAGGTTTTGTTCCTGGCAGGTAGATTTTGGGCTCTATAATTCTTGTGCATGAGAATATTCACTCCCTCAATGCTACTAATAAAGAAGGATTTTTGATAAAGTTGGATCTGGCAAAAGCTTATGATAGAGTGGATTGGCAAGTTCTTTTCAGAATCATGGAGGCTTTTGGATTTGATGAGAAGATAATCAGAATTATCAGAGAGTTGATCTCCACTCCTATGTTTTCAATTCTCATTAATGGATCTCCTACTAAATTCTTTAAATCATCAAGGGGGCTCAGACAAAGAGATCCCATATCTCCTATTCTTTTCACCATCTTGGCGGAGAGCATGAGCAGACTGATCCAAAAATTGAAAGTGAATCAAATCATAAAAGGCCTTCAACCTTCCTCTGCTAATGTCTTTTGTTCTCACCAACAGTTTGTTGATGATACTATCCTAATGGGATATTCGTCTGTTGGGGAGGCTGTTGCCTTTAAAAGTGCTCTTAATTCTTATTCTTTGGCTACTGGCTAGCAAGTCAATAGAGAATTGCTAAAATTATTGGTTGCAAGGTGGAAATGCTCCCATCCACCTACCTGGGTCTCCCCTTGGGTTTAGTTCCCCCAAACTCCTTCTAGAATATGCTTATTGACAAACTCAACAAAAAACTTGCTGGATGGAAAGGATCCATTTTATCTCAGGCTGGGAAGTTGCAGCTTCTTCAAGCTACTCTCCAGAATCTCCCTGTTTATGCTCTCAGTCTATTTGCTATCCAGGCTAAATTTGTCGAAGCATTAGAAAGAATCCAGAAGAGATTTCTATGGTCAGGGGTTGAAGAAAAAAAGAGAATATCCTTGGTTGCTTGGGACAAATTGTGTAAACCAAAGAGCAAAGGAGGGCTTGAGATTAAAGCTTTAAAAACTTTTAATAAAGCTCTCCTTGCTAAACAAATATGGAGAGCTTATGACATCAAGAAAGATTGGAACCGGATCTGGTTTGACAAATATATTCAGAATTAGCCTCTCCAGGATTTTCTCAACTCTGAAGACATCCCTATTGGGTCCTTCATTTGGAATAGTATTATCAAATCCATAAAAGTGGCCAAAGCTGGAGTTGGATGGGTCCTTGGAAAAGGTGACAAAATAAGGTTTTGGGAGGATCCTTGGATGAACAATGAACCTCTCTTTGATCAAGGGAGCAGTCAATTTATTAAGGAATGTAAAAGGAGGTTTGGACCTATGGTGTGTGACTACTAGAAGGAGAACAAATGGGTTAGGCTTGATGTTATATATGTTGAATTTTCCCTGCTCCAGCAGGAGCTGCTATCTTTTTCTATTAACAAAGACTATGATGATGTTTTTCTCTAGAAGAGTAATCCTAGAGGTGACTTTACGGTTGCTTCAGCCTACCAAAACACTTTCACTCAGACCAGTAACCCCATTTGGGGTAAATTTTGGAACATAATTCTTATCAATAAAGTCAATATGTTCCTTTGGCTTGCTACTCACAATAGGATCCTAACTATTGATAATTTGGTCCGAAGAGGTTTCATATTCCCTAATAGGTGTGAGCTATTCCAGAAAGAGGAAGAATCAGTTGATCGTCTATTTTTCCACTGTTCCTTTACCTGGGAAATTTGGAGTAAGTATTGGGTGAAATGGAAAGTTGATTGGGTCATGCACAACAGTCTCAAGCAAATTATCTGGCAATGGACATTCCCCACCAATTGTCCTCTTATCAAGAACCTTTGGTCCCTGATCCTCCCCATGACTTGCTGGGGAATCTAGAAAGAGAGAAATGACAGAATATTTAGGGAAGCTAAGTGCACCTCTTAGGTGGTCTTTGAAAAAATTTGCAGGGCTATAAAATAAAACATAAATATTCCTCAGAGGAACAATAAACAATGGCTTTCTACTGATATGAATGAAATTGAAAAAGGCATCCTTACTAAATGGAACTTAATTCACAAAGTTTGCAAATCTAACAATAAGAATAGGAGAGATAATATTGTTTGGCGATTTCTTGATCATGAATGGATAAAGGTGAATTTCGATGGGGCAGCTAAAGGCAACCCTAGGAAATCGGGTGGTGGAGGAGTCATCAAAAATGCTCAAGGTGTCTGTATTGCTACTATTGCTTTTCCTTTTGGGGTCCAAAATAATCATGCGACTGAAGCTCTGGCCATGCTAAAAAGCCTCTAGCTTGCTGAGGGATTTAAATTTAAAAAAAATTGGCTGGAAGGGGACTCCCTAAATATCATCCAGGCCCTTAAAGGTACTAGTTCTATTTCTTGGAATATTACTAACTTAGTTGAAAGTGCTAAAAAATTATTAAATGACTATGTTAGTATTATCACAACTCACACTCTAAGAGAAGGCAATAAGGTTGCAGACCTTTTAGCTAATGAAGAAGTCAATTTAGAGGTGGAGGTTAAATATATCAGAGGGACCCATTGTAAAAGGGACGTTAGAGAGCAATTATTATTTGATCGCATCAATGGGTCAATTTAAAATCATGATTATCTTCTGGGGTTCGGATATCAAAGATAGAGTTTGGGGGCAGATGAACTATCAGTTAATGATTGCTTTTAGGCATCAGTTCTATGATCAAATGTGTGATGGGGATTATAATAATAAATACTAGTTTTGTGCGGCCATTAACATTAGCTTTAAAACTACGGAAGGGACTATGTTCTGTTATTCTAGAATTTTACACAAGAACTTGTGGTTAAACCTATAGATTGTGAGATATACCTTTGGGTACTTCTACTTGCTGTGCAAAATGGGAGGTAACTTAAATAGGAATGAGCCCCCTGGCTGCAAAAACTGGAAGAGTGAACGAAAGTATGGAGGAGGCTTCATAGATATGGTTTCACCAACTATATGGAAAAGTTGCATGGAAGCAGAAATTCGGTGTCACATGGCTTTTCTAGGGCTGAAACAACAACAAAGTCACATTGTTTGGGGAGACATGGAAAATTGATGAGGATCTGGTTGTGGAGGTCACGGGTCTTCAGAAGGAGGGCACTAAATTCTATAGAGACCAGAAGTATACTACTGAAGCATTTAAAAACTTCCCAAAATTGGAGGATGAGAAGGCCAAGCTTGTCAAGAAAGACAACATCTCCTACTACCTTCCCCAACAGGTAAAGTCTTTTTGGCAGAAATTTTTAAGGGCTTTGATGGAGTTTCTCATGGTTGATGGTAGATTTACTAAAATCTATAACTATCATTTTGCAATTCTTAATCACTTCCGCCATGGGGTTAAAATCTCCCTGCCCTTTTACTTAGCGTCTTTATTGGAGTTGAGAAATACAACCCCACAGTAGCCTGAAGATCTTCTACAAGCCGAATAACCTATTACAAGGAGAAGCAAGGAAGCAATAATCTGAAGAACACACAAAACACAAGAAAAATATTCTCAAAAGATGAGAGCTCTAATTCACCAAAAATGTATTGTGAAAAGATAATACAATGAAAAAAGAAAAAACCTCTAATAGGTCAATAAACCCTAAAAAGGGAAAACCCTAGGCTTGCACATAATAATTAATAAAATAATTAATTAATATGCACCTAATGTTAGCTTAAGTGTAAAAAGATAATTGGGAACTTAAAGAATTAAACAAATATTGTTTAATTAATCAAGTAAAGACCCAATTACTCTAACACCCCCCCTTAAGCTAGACTTAGGAAGAAGCTAAAACCTAGAACAACTACTGAAAGCATGAAAGATGGATCCTGGCAACAAGGCTTGATCAGGTACCCAAATACAATGAAATCTCTATGAAATGGAGACAAAGGAGAAAACCTAGTGGGAAAAAACTCCTCTCCAAAAAGAGATAAAAGAACATGCTGAAAGAAGAAGGAAGGAAGGCCTCATAAAGACCCCCCAAGGACAACTTCCTTCACCCCAAGCATAGAGTGCAACTAACTATAGTGCAGCGATGCAAAAGGTTTCATGAAGATGTCTGCAACTTGCTCCGAAGTGGAAATGTACTCCAAAATGAGAACACCATCCTAAATCAACTGGCGGATAAAATGCATGTGAAGCTCAATGTGCTTCGTCTGCTGATGCTCTACCGAGTTGCGGGAAATATGAATAGCACTCTGATTGTCACACGAAAGAATAGTGGGACTATTAGGAGGAAAACCAAACTCAATCATCAACTGTCAAAGCCATAAGATCTCTTGACTAGCAAGCACGGCAGCTCGGTACTCAGCCTCTGTAGATGATAATGCATGAGCAGTCTACTTCTTACAAGACCATGTGATAGGACCAGAGCCAAGATAGAAAAAAAAACCAGAAGTAGACTTCCGATCAGTGACATCACCAGCCCAATCTGAGTCAGTGTAGCCAACAATGTGAGGTTCCCTTGATGTGTAGTGAATGCCATGAGAACTAGTGCCCTAAATGTACCTCAAAATACATTTGGCAGCTCGCCAATGACTCTCATGAGGATCATGGGAGAATCAAGAGACAAGACCAACTGCAAAGGAAATATCAGGATGGGTGTGAGTCAAGTACAACAAACTGCCAACCACCTGCCTGTAAAGTGTAGAATCGACTAAAGGAGTGGGACAAGCAGTAATCAAAACAACCCCTGACTAAAATGGAGTGGAAGCAGGCTTGCAATCAAGCATGTTGAAGCACTAAAGCATGTCAAGAGCATACTTCTATAGGTAAAGAGAGATCCCATCAGAAGACTGAATCACCTGAAGACCAAGGAAATAGTGCAAAAGACCGAGATCTGTCATCTCAAACTAGTCCATCAAGGCACGTTGAATATGCTAAATCATAGAGGATGAGCTACCCGTGATGAGGAGATCATCAAAATATAGCATAAGAATCAGTATGTCACCCTCAAGAAGCTGAATGTACACTATGTGATCAAAATGATTGCGGGAGAACCTAGTGGAGAGCAAGAAAGAATCCATCTTCTCATACCAAGCCGAGGGGCCTGTTTGAGACCATACAATGAACACCAAAGTCTGCAAACCAAAGAACTATCCTGCACAAATCCCTGAGGCTGCTCCATGTAGATTTCCTCCTATAGATCCCCATGCAAGAAGGCACTCTTCACATCCATCTGAAAAATAGGCCAACTCCGAGAAGCTGCAAGAGAGAATACAAAGCGAATGGAATTCATCTTGGCAACAGGGGCAAATGTCTCAGAATAATCAATACCCTCAACCTATGAAAACCCCTTCGCAACAAGACGTGCTTTGTACTTATCAATGGAACCATCAGCAACATACTTAGTGTGATACAACCAATAGAACCTAACCATCTTTTTGTCCTTAGGAAGAGGATAGAGATCCCAAGTATGATTCCTCATTAAAGAAGAATATTCCTCCTCCATAGCACAATCCCACTCAGAGTGACCTATCACCTCTGAAAACTTTTGAGGTTCATCTGAAATAGCATGACTCAAAAGACTAGAACCCACAATATGAGAATGAGTGCGATGATTATCTGAAGGATCACCGGCCATAGGACTTGCCACCTCAACAGTAAGGCGAGCCCACTTGGGCATCTAAGGTAGAGCGATTGGAGATGGGGATGGTGGAGCATCAGCACCATCATCAGGATCATCCTCAAAAAGATTTTGAAGGGGTGCAGTGGTCAGAATAGGCAGAGGAGTAGACACTAGAGTCGGGGTATCCACTGTGGGAAGGCGCTCATCAAACTGAACATCCCGTCGAAATAGGACCTCTTTAGAATTAGGATCAAACAACCTGTATGCCTTAACATCCTCATAGTAGCCAACAAAAATGAGTGGTCGGCTCTTCCTCTCCATGGCTTGCCTCTGAGCATCAGGAATAAAATCCCATGCCTCACTGCCAAATACTCTGAAAAATGAAATATCAGGCTTGTCATGAGACCAAGCCTCCTCAGGAGTCATATATCGAATAGCCTTGTGAGGCATCTGATTCTGAATATAGTTGGCACAATTGATTGCCTCAACCTAAAAAGATGAATCCATGGACCTAGACTGAATCATACAATTCGCCATCTCTCGTAAAGTTCTTTTCTTGTGTTCAGCGACACCATTCTGCTGAGGGGTGTAGGGAACAGTAAACTGATGCTGCAAACCATGCTCAATGCAAAAATATTTGAAAGCCTGATTCACATACTCCCCCCCATTATCTGTACGTATTCGCCGAATAGAATAGCCAAACTGCTTCTCTACAAATGTCTTGAAGACTCAAAAGGAATCAAAGACATCAGACTTGTACTTAAGAAAGTACACCCATGTGCATTTGGAGAAGTCATCAATGAAAATGAGTACATACTTGGCCCCTAAAAAAGGAGTGGGAAATGACCTGAGGTCACTGTGAATCAACTCCAAGGGTGCCAAAGCACGAGAGGCTCTTCCCTTCGGAAAGGGATCTCTGTGATGCTTGCCAAGCACACAACCATGACAAAGACCATCAGTGTAGGAAATCTGTGGGAGCCCAAGAACAAGTGCCTGTGTACTCATCTGCTAAAGATATCTGTAATTGACATGGCCCAATCGCTCATGCCAAAGCTTACTCATGGAATCTGCATGTGCTATAAGGGAAGAACCTGCACCCTCAGAGGGCTCAAATCCATCAAATCTATACAGATGAGATGCAGTGTCAACACTCCCAGTAGTAACAACTAAATCAGAGTCATGGAGGTCCCGAATAACCACATCATGTGGTGAGAACTCAACTATCTTACCAAAGACAGAGTGGCAAATCTGATAGATGGACAGGAGGTTCATCGAGATGTCAGGGACAACCAGAACATCTTGCAGAGTACCCCTATCTAATGAGACAGAACCTAAACCCAAGACTAAAAGCTGAACCGAGTCACCCACTGCAATTTGTGAAGTACCACAAGAGGCGAGAGAGGTAACCATCTGCTAAGTGTGAGTCATATGGTGAGAAGCACCAGAATCTAGAATTCATGTGGACCCATAGGTCAAAGCTCTAGTAGTGAGAGCATGACCTTTCCCTATGGAAGGAGAAGACGCTAGAGGTGAGGAAATGTGATGCTACTACATGGCTTCCTCTAAAGCCTCTAATCATTTTCAACACCTGGAAACTGGATGTCCTTCCTTGCCACAAAAACTACAAGTGTCACCTGATTTCTTCTTAATCTTGGAGGAAGACTCACCAAACTGTGAAGATTTCTCTTGCTTGGGAGTAAATGGAGGTTTAGAATCAGACTTAGGAGGTGGCTTGGAGGAAGACTCACTGCCTGCAAGCCATTCATCCTCTCTTGGGCTTCGGTGTCTTCTTTTATTTCTCCTTCTCCTTAGAGGACTGAGCAACCAATGCTTTGTTTTTGGAGCCTAAGAGCTGAGCCAGCTGAGAAAGATGAGAGTGCTCATGAGACAATCACTCACAACAGACGTCAAAGGTAGGCATGTTGAAACAAACACCCAAGCCATCCATGGTGGAGTAGAAAGAGAGGCAAAAAACTAAAAGTGACCCCAAAGCTTCGAAAGAATCAAATGAATGCACTCAGTATCTGTCTTGATCTTTCCACATCCCTGAAGAACAGATTGAGTAGTCTTGAATTTGTTCAAAAAATTCTCAATAGTGGGAAAGGAAGCAAGTGACAAAGAACCCAACTCTGCCTCAATCTATAATGCCTGAATCGTATTGACCCTCCCGAAGAGAGAATCAAACTTCAACCACATATCCTGAGAAGTAAGCAACTCATCAAGGTGAAAAAGAAGACTGTCGAAGACATGCAAAGAGAGAAAACCCATGGCCTCATCCAGCTTGTTCATGTGCATAAGAATCTCATAAGGACACTGCAGTACTGGCTGAACCTCATCCAAAGAAGACCACAACCCTCATGCCCTGAGAAGCCTCATGATGCGGGGCTTCCAGGTGTGATAGTTGTGGGAAGTCAACAACTCAACTGAAGGATCTGCCATGAGAACAAAAAAAGAACTCTGTACCTGCACCTGCTTGTTGGTTTTTTTATTATTATGTGATCTTTCATAATAGACAGAAGATGTAGAAGGGTTTGTTTATTTTGAGAGTTTAGGTGTTCTTGATTTCAGATATAAATGACAAAAACCGAGAAAAAAAAACACCCCCCACAATAGAGAAACCCAAACCTTAGTACATAGTAATGAGAAGGAAGTAGTGCATAAGTAATAAACTTCAAACTAATATCTCATGTACCTGATGAATATTCTGAGAAAAAATATCACAAATCTAAATAGAGCATGCTGAGAGCTTTCCCATGCTTATTCATTTTCAAAAAACAAAGTCCATTTGCCCATTCTATGACCCCAGAAATGCAAAAAAGAAGCTCAACTTTTAGTCACAAAAAGTACAATCAAATAGAAGATTCAGGAAAAAAATCCACCACCATGAGGTTTGGCTCAGAACCAGCTTTCTGACGCCTATTCTATTTCAAAAATCCAACCTCGAATGTGCAAGATAGAGCCAAAAAACCAACCCCCTCTCAAAAAAGACTAGAGAGAGGAGGAGGTGGTCGGAGGGCAGAGGTGGTGGTGGCGGGCCGGGTGGAGGTAGTGCGCCCCGGGCCAGAGCTGCTGGTTAGGCGGAGGTGGTAGCGCAGTAGGCGGTGGGCAGTGCGACGGAGGTAGCAGCATCTGCAGGCGGCGGTGCTGAGCGAAGCTGCTGGCGGAGGTCGGGGAGGGCGATGGTCGGCGAGAGCTGCCAGTGGGGGCTAGGGAGGGAAGTGGCCAGTGGGAGCTGGGGTGGTTGGCGGGGGCCAGTGGGGCCGGCCTGATAGATCTGCAGGCGCCGTACAACGGCCGGATGTTCGGTCTGGTACCCTGCAGTACCCACAAACCTAAAACCAAAATAAAAATTTATGCGCCCTCCTTTTGTATTTTTTGTTATATTTGACTTGTGAAAGATTTTTTTTTTTTTTTGATAAAGTCAAGATCTGGCCTGCATGCCATAAAAAAACATTTCTTTCTCGATTTGCGTGCCAGAGTCGTACGGCCTGGTTGGGAAGAAAAAAATCACCCAGATGCTCAGGAGTAAAAAATGGACAAATTTTATATGACTATAGGGGTTTTTGGGGCTTCTAAGCATGATGGTGAGGTCCGTTTAGGCCCAAAGTGCTAAAAAAAAAAAAAAAACCTTAACCCTAAGCACACAAAAAAAATGCCTAAAACTGCAAATCTGCTTCCAATGCAAAATTCTCAAAAATAGGAACAGATAGCTACAAATCTGGGCTCTGATACCATATTGGAGTTGAGAAATACAACCCCATAGTAGCCTGAAGATCTTCTACAAGCCGAATAACCTGTTACAAGGAGAAGCAAGGAAGCAATAATCTGAAGAACACACAAAAAACAGAAAAAATATTCTCAAAAGATGAGAGCTCCAATTCACCAAAAATGTATTGTGAAAAGATAATACAATGAAAAGAAAAATTAACCTCTAATAGATCAATAAACCCTAAAAAGGGAAAACCCTAGGCTTGCACATAATAATTAATAAAATGATTAATTAATATGCACCTAATGTTAGCTTAAGTGTAAAAAGATAATTGGGAACTTAAAGAATTAAACAAATATTGTTTAATTAATCAAGTAAAGACCCAATTACTCTAACAGTCTTCTCTGAATGAGAGCTTGGTTGATCACGCTAAAAAGCCTAATTCTTACCCCATATCCCATCAGGGGCTTATGTTGCTAATTTATGAATACCTAAAGGAAAAAGCTAGGGCTAGCAACGATGATCACCTGGTTACTAATGCACATGTTTCTGAGAGCTGTAAAGATTTTGAGTCGGATAAGGATCAGTCTAATGCCCCTACCCATAAAAAATGAAGAGCTGATACAGATAATGTGGAAACGGAGGTGCGTTGTGATTTGGAGGAGGAAAAGGGGAAGGATACTGAGACAAAAATGGAGAGTGAGAAGGATGAGAACGTTGGAGAAGAGGAAGAAGGGAAAAAAGATGTTAATTTTGAAAACCCTTATTCTAACCCTATGGGCTTAGATAGCAGGAATGTCACCCTGAACTCTATGGAGGAAGACAACCCTAATTTTGTGGGCACTGAGCAGGGTAGGGATTCGATGAATACTATTTTGAATACTACCCATAATTGCACTTTGGAATCCTTCAACTTCCAGAAATGGGTTATTGACAACATTACTAACATTCAGAGCAAACAGAGGGACCTGGAAAATAAGATACACAATTTGATTAAGGAAACAAATTCGGGGAAAAAGAATGAGGAGATGGAAACCAGTAAAGTTGAGGAGGAAATTGAGATGGAGGACTGGTTAGAAAAAGACTTGATAAAAGGGGATTTGAAACATCTGGAGGATGTTATCAAAATTGTAAAAGAACAGGCTGAGGAGGATAAAGGTGACATCATCACTTGGGTTGCTCGAACTAAGAAGGCTTTGAAAAGCTTCATGAACCATAATCTTGAGGTATTAAGAGTTTCGTCACATAATATGAATGCCTTGGTGGATCACTTAGAAAGGAAAAATCAGGATAAGAACTTAGTAATCATTGAAGATGTACTGACCTCCATCTCCACTCATCAAATCTCTAGGCGAAGGACTAGGCAGAACACCACTGAGATGGAGACCAAAACGAAAGACATCCAGCTGAAACAGGAGAGCAATGATCTGAGAGAAGCTGCTAAGGCTATGAAGCTTTTGGTTCAGAATGCTGAAGAAACTATAAAAGTTTTCATTTGATATGTAATGTTGGGTTTTGGATGCAAATTTCTTGTTGGCTCCTTGCTGTCTTTTGGTCCTAGCTGTTGGTTTTTGTGCTGGTTTTTTGTAGTTGTTTTGTCTTGTTTCTTTCTTGCTCATCTTTCATATTGTAAGCGGGTTTCGGGTCCCTTAAAACCTATTTTTTTAAAATCAAAAAACAATATAATATTCCGCATGAGGTGGATCACCCACTGAATGTGGAATTATCACTCTACAATAAGTGGATATGATAAAGTAGTAACAAGATCAACACCATAAAAGGTAGAATTTCTCCTACATACACTATGCCAATGTGGCATAAACACCCAAGTGTCTCATACCCAAACTACTATGAAATGCATTTCCTAAGTAAACTTAAGTAAAGTGTAATAATATCCAAGATGAATAATTATTTACACCAACAATTTAATTTGATCTTTTTCTTGAAGGTTTTCCATAACTTTTCTTGAATTTCTTTGGTAGGATATATCGATTATCTGTTATGTGGAAATCTTGTATCTTGTGTTGGCTTCAGATTATTGTAATATTGGCTAGAGTCTGCAATTATAGTGACCTCTTGTCCTTCATGAGGAAACTTTACACATTGATGATATGTAGAAGGAACTACTTGCATGTTGTGAATCCAGGCCTTCCCAGAAGAATGCTATAAGAGAGGTTCAAATCTAAAACCTAACATAATGTATTCCTTTCCACAGGTCCTATTTTGATTGGTAACACCACAGTTCCTTTAGAAGAACACTCTGCTTCATCATAAGCCTTAATGGTTATTTTCTTCTTTGGATCTACTGCATTTTCTAAATATCCCAATGCCTTTATTAAACTTAATGCACAAATATTTAAGCCCGCTCCATGATCTATGAGTACGTGTTTGACATGAGTTTTATTAATGGTGACTTCAACATGTAAGGGAGCATTGTGAGGATGTTGCAAGGATGCACCATTATTTTCAAAAAATGATAAGCAATGAGGGGCTATAAGGTGTCCCACCATGTTTTGGAACTGATCCACATCCAAAGTCTTTTGAAACTGTTGTTTCTACTAAAGCTTTTTCCAAAATTTCCTTATGCATAGGTGAAAATTTGAGAAGTTCCAAATTTGATATTTGAGTGGGTATTCTTTGTAATTTCTCTACTAAGTTGTATTGTTGTGAAGTGGATGTTGATTCTTTTGTTATACCTGGAAAGGTGACCTTCGCTTTGCTTCTCGTAATGACATTGATTGCTTCTGAAGGTGTGTTATCTTTAACGATGATGATATTTACCACATCATCATATGTATAAGTGTAGTTCACTTTGGCTTTTCCTTTGTCATATTTTAATTTGGATTGTTCACCTTTTTCATAGTTCGAAGGCGGAGTTTTGAAGGCTAGGTGTGATTCGTTTGTCTTATGGCTATCCACTGTGATTGTTCCATTATCGATTAAATCTTGGATAAGGTGTTTCAATCTCTGACAATCATTAATTTGGTGTCCTTTATATTGATGGTAATTACAAAAATGATTGTCATTCCACCAATTAGGCTTGACTTGTGGTTCATAACTTCTTGCTTTTGGTAAAATAATCAGTTTGTTCGCAAGAAGAGTTTTTAAAATTGATTCCAAAGGTTCTCCAATGCTTGTGAATTTCCTGCGAGGATTGGAGAAGAAAGACTTGGATTTATTGCTTTCTCGATTGTTATTGTTTGGGATTTGACTTGATAGATTAAAGATTAGTTGTTGTTTCGTAGCATTATTGTCGTCATTTCCTCCATTGATGACATTCCTATTCTTTGACCAGATCTTAGGTTTGTCGTCGTCGTCGTCGTCGTCGTTGTTGTTGTTGTTGTTGTTGTTGTTGTTGTTGTTGTTGTTGTTGTTGTTGTGATTGTTGTTGTAAGAATTATTGTAAAATTTTAGTTCTCCTTTCTTTACCATCGCATCTTCTATTTTCAGACCATTATCAATCATCTTGGTGAAAGAGGGAGGACATTGTATTTTTAGTCGATAACTCATTTCATTCATAAGATTATCAATGAATATGTTCATCTTTTCTTGATCAGGTACATCTCTTGGATACCTATTAAATATTTATTTCCATCGCTACAAGAAGATCATAAAAAGATTCATCATTCTTTTGTTTAACATTGCATAAATCCAACATTGTAGGACTATTGTGAAATAAATCTATTCATGAGTTCTTCAAAAGATTTGATTCTAGATGGTAATCTTGAAAACCATTCCATTGATTGTCCATTTAAACTTCTAGGGAAAAGACGTATCAGGTAAGTCTCATCGTGTGCAAATTCCATACTCATAGTACAAAACTCCCTTATGTGTTCCTGAAGATCATATTTTCCATCGTATTTGTCATATTTAGGGATCTCGCAATGTTGTGGAAATGGTATCATATTCAGACTTTTATCAAAAGGATACAGACATATATCTTCCAATGAATACTTCTTGGAGCTTGTTCCATTATGCATATCTTGTATTTTTTTTTGTAGAGTTTGCATTTGTTGAGTGAGATTTAACAACGAATTATCCATACGGTTTCTCCTTATCTCTTTGTAAATTCTTCCATCACTACGCTCTCTTCTTGTTTCATAACTTTCTTTTCTTGTCTCTTCATGACTTTCTTTGTTTACATCTTTGTTATTTGGATCATCTGTATTTTGGGTGTTACTTGCCTCCGCATCTTGTTTCAAGCTTTCTATGTTAAAGTCTTGTGGCAATTTAGCTCCTGATTTTGCCAACGTCAAAAGATATTTCTCTTTTTGCTTTGCCAATAATTTTTCTATTAGTCTATCAAATTTGAATTCTTTCTCAAGGTCTCTAATGGTGTTATTGACTGCTTCTTCATCAACAGTCGTATACCCAAAAGTTTGGAACATCGGATTATCTTCTTCCTCCATTTGTTTTTGTTGTTTTCTGAGTTGTTCGTATTTGAGCTCTAGTCCAAACTGCCATGTGATTGTTTTAAAAAAATTGAAGTTTTCTAAAGACAACTCAATAGGTGATATTGGTTTAGGAAGATATGCTTTGTTAATTTTACCACTATTGTTTGCTCGTTGTGATAAAGCATCTCTTTGTTGAAAAGCACATCCTTGGGAAATTTCTCCGTCAAATTCTATCCCGTAGCCACGTAAATAGTGACGAAAACGGTGTAGGAATGTCCTATGTTTTAATAAGATCTTGTGATTGATATACAAGAATCTTATTCTTTTCTGAGTAGCTTTATGACTGGGTTTTCTTTTCTTAAGGTGATCCTTAAAAGTCATATAAGTGTATGATAGTTTACAAGTTTGCTTGATTCCAATGTGGGTGCAATTCTGATTTTGATATAACCTAGGTTCAAAATAGGAAAGATATATCCAAGATAATGAACACAAGATGGATTGATCAAGCTTCATGATAGAGGATTTGATATATCTTGATGAGAAACTTGACAATGATGTTTATTTTTGCACTTAAGATGTTTGAATCAATAGCTTGTTGAATGTTTTATGCTTATGGAAACCTTTTAGAAAAATCTTGTTGGATTGGTGACCCAGTTATTGAACTAGTTTGAAAATGTGTGATAGTTTAAAGACAAATCTACTCAAGAAGTGTTTTGATACTGATTCTGAAATTTTGGTTTGATATGCTTTGTTTTAGATGTTAAAAAGCCTTTGTGCTAACTCTTGTGGTAAAAAGTGTTAACTTATGGGATAAAAGCACTATTTTGTTGCTTGAAAGTGCTATTCTGACTATGTTTCAAGGATTCTTTTCAAATCCTTCAGCAAGTTGTTGGATTTTTTTCTTATTTTTAGATGATTTTCTTCAATTTTTGACCATTATGAGCATGTCATAGACATAGAAAACACAATGTTTTGAAAAAAAAAATGCATAAGCAAATACAAATCCTATGGCATGCTGAGACAATAATTGTTGAATCTCACATGGGGTTTCCCCCAAGGCTACGCTATTCAAAGCGGATATTTAGATGCTTGACCCCACTGGATCCACCCTCGGCACTCACTTCTCCGATGCAGCCAAGCACCAGTTTAAATGAAAACTCCCCATGGAAAACTTTATATTTCTACTAAGAACTGTATGTGTGTGAGCTGCTTCAGAGGTTCGACCTCCTGTGCCAACAATTAGAAGGATTTTGGCAACTAGTACAAGTGGTTTTTAGTAAATGCTTTCGGTCATGTGGCCATACATGTGACACTTTTAGCTCTATAAATACAAAAGGTTCCCAACCTATAGAGGTTATGCTCCATAGGCTTTATGGGGAAACATAGTGTCGGTATGAACTTATCAGCACATGTTTCTTGTGACTTTCATTACAAACACGATTTATTTAGAGTGGATTGGAAGGACTCAGTATTAGCCTATTTCCACTTTGGGTCATTCCCCTCTCACTAGCCCCCTCAAGGTAGCTCAGGAAGGCAGACCCTCTAAAGGTTACACATAAAAGAAAGTAGCTCTGATTTTATGATCATCGTATGAGGGTGAGAGCATACATACCTACTATTTCATCAAGCACAGAAAACACAAGTTTATTTTGGCCTTCTAAAATCTATTTGCAACTACTTTATAGAAGTCACTCAAAATGCAAGTTGCATGCTATCAATTTATCCCCTTAGTTAAGATAAATCAACAAGAAATGATGTGTTACTTTCCAAAATAGAGCTCTTAATTAACTAGGTGAGGAAATGCATGAAATTTGCTTAAAAAGAATCCTGCATATAGACATGTTAGTAATTTGAAATTTTCAGTTCTTGGAAATTCGGACCTACAAGAAAATTTTGTCAATTGCAAATAAAAGCGCTATCCTAACAAACATGTTGTTTTTCACCTCCAAAGTGCTAACTATTACCTATTTTCGCTACTATCTCAATCCGGCAGAGCTATGATATTTTACACATGAGCAAGAAGGTGCATTTTTTTTCCTGCAAAATCGCATTCGTGATTATTTGAAAAGAAAGACAAAGATTGCAATATCATTTCCATGGCAGAAAGATGCAGGAGATATCAGATCAATATACCTCAGAAGGAGAAAGAAGTGCTCAGTATAAAAAGAATACATGTTTTTGTCTAGCTTGTTCGCTTCATGTGCAAACACAAGGAAAATAACTTTTTGTTCGTTGAATTATAGCATGTGGGGTAAAATGTGGCTCCCACGAGGGTTGAGCCCAACATCCTGATGGAGGGGTGTTTCTTTGCAATTTTTTTGAATTTTTGCCTTATCGGCAAGACCTACCCCGATCAGCAAGATGACCCAATGAGTAGTGTGGAGCATGGAATTTTGTCATCGGCTAAAGGGGAGTGGTTTCTTATTATCCCGATAACCCAAAGGAAAGGCCCAGGCATAGACCATTTATCCCACATTGGCCACACAGAGGAAATTTATCGCATTTATATGCAAGGCCACATGTATCCTTACTGTCAAAGCTTAAGGGCTTTAGGCAAGTTGTATCTCACCATTGGTGAGCCCCTCACGTGCGTGCACGTCTCAAAGCGGCCAAATTTTGCAGTAAAAGGGAAAATTAACAGGCAAGCAGGTTGCAAAGGATCTGACGGCCATCGCTATATCGCTATACGAAAGTGCTCTAGTGCTAATCTTCACGACTTAGTGACTGATGAGGTGGCACCCAGATGGTGGCCAGCTGGATGTGCAGTCAAACCAGAGAGTGACCTATCAAACAGATCTTGGCATCGATGGATCTCTAAACGGATTCATTGAAGGCTTCACTTTCATCGAAATAAGAGGTATCGATGAAACTGTAGTTTCGATGAGACATGAAAACTATTCGCCAAAGTAGGAAGTTTGGTCAAAAGACTGATGCCAAACAAACCAAAGTGAAATGGTGGGTCCAGTGGCGCTTGTCTACCCCAACTATAATGATAATAATTACTCTAATTGAAATCTTAATCTGAAGTTTGGACATTCATATGGTAGAGTTTACTATTTCCATGGCTGGTGTTCATTTAGTTATCAATCCAAAAACGTAAAACTTGAAATGGGTCTACAATATATATGCACTAAGCTCCTTAAATGGTTATTCTGCATTGTTGTAGCAACTAATATTATGCAGAAAGGAAAGGCAAGAATGGAAATCATAAAAGGCTACATGAAAGCTTTATAAAACAATGTTGGAATGATCTAATGTAAATAACAGAAATCACATCGTTCTGTCTTGGCTGCAGGAACAGTCAGTGGATCTATTTCCAGTGGCTGCAGGAACAATCTTGTCATGAACTTCTACTGCAACTAGGTAAAAATGAACTTCAATGAACATAAACACAGGATCACTCACCAAGTGGGCCCCCTTGGATGAGTGATATCAAACTTCCAACAAAATACTTTTAACAGATCAGAACAACATATCTTTGCTTTATTTCATTCTGAAATCGATTACATGTTCTAAAAGAAAACTCTAGAATGCTTTCAAAAACTCTTTGCTCAATTCCTTTCTTTCTTGTCTAACCTCTAAGAAAAAGGAAGAGCTTATTATAAAGAAAAGATAAACTACAATGGACAACTCAAATCACGCCTAGAAGAAGAGGCGGATGAATGTCAGATGAAGGAGATAACTAGAGCTTGGCTACAGGAATAGTCAGTGGATCTAAACCAAACCACAGTCTTTGAACGCCATAGCGATATTTTGCGAATTCAATATGCACTAGAGTTAAACTTCTATAGTGAAGTATGACTGCTCCGATTATGCCATACATTGCGCCTACTCAGATCCCCTTCAGTTTGATCTCCGGTTATCTGTACGTGATTCTTCAGTCTTTGGGCGCGAAAGGAAATCATCCACCGCAGCATCATTTATTATTTGCACTAAACAAGAACAACATACAAGGGCATGCATACATATCTTACTCAATTAATACATTCATTAACTCACATATGACATTATGCTAAATAATCTGCATATCAATAGGGACAAATCACTTGGCTGCAGGAATAACTTGGTATGGCTGTAGGAATTAACTGACAAAGTTCAAACATGATTTCATAAGTTCAGGTTTAACACATGGATTACATATAGTCAATTCACAATCCTTTACTATCAAAATGCGACCCAAAAGATGCCAATAACCTAAGAGTTTTGATAAAAAAACATGTCAAAGTATCAACTTATCATGCCCCCCAACTTTAAGGGTTTGTTGCTCCTGTAGCAAAAGGAAAATTTCTGATTTTTGCTGAAACTCTAAAATCACCAACAATGTCCTATCTTGTTCCCTTGGAAGCCAAATTCCAATAAAATCCTTTCATTTTTTCCAACTTGGACCATCTAGTTGTTTCCTCTCCAACTGCATCAGAATTCTGTTCTATTGGTTGGCATGCCAAAAGTGGCCACATGAGGATCAGAGGTTGAAAGATCAATGGAAGCTAGTTGTTGGCTTTCTCCCTGCCTAACTGTATGTATCTGGGGGATCTTTGTATGGATGCATGAAAATTCTGAAGTGAGTAAGGTTCTCCCTGTTTTAAATGTTCTGGTAGATTATTCCAGCGAGCTAACCCTTTCATTGCGGTTGTCCTGTCAATTTGAACCAAATGCTCATACGCTTGATATACTTCCTCTCTCATTGGAAGTACTATCTTACTAACATCATCTCTTATCAGTAACTTTTGCCAATCATAATAGAGAACCCTTGGCGCTTCCGATTCCCTTCTCAATGGTAATGGACAGTCAAACTCTAATTTTCCATACTCCTTGGCTTGTGGCCCTATGATAATCTCATTTTGGATCCATGACATTAAAGCTCTGATATGGATATCCCCAATATACAATAAAGGATTCCATTCCCTGTCTTGGGGTACAACATAGTTGTGTAAGTATAACTCACATAAAAAATTCTTCATAGTAGGTGGAGAGGTTTGATAAGCATAATAGAATTCCTCAAGTGTTTCCAAGGATGGATTAAGGTCCCTAACAATGCAGTTTAGTCTGAGGTTCAGATACTGCTCTTTCAAATGTACTGCATAAACTCTTGGGGGTGCCCTACACTGCATCAACTCAAGAACCATACCATAGATCACTTCTACCTTAGCTTCTAATTCCTCAATTCTATTATCTCTCTTTTCAATCTCTTTTTGATGCTTATTAATTATCCCCTACAACCTATCCTTCTCTATTTCCCATTGCCTATAAAATGTTAAAGCAATAGATAAACTACTTAGGGATGAAGGAGGTCTAATAGGTCCTACCTTAGACTATGGGATTTCTTCAATAAACTCCTCATTCTGGGCTGGCATATCTCCCATATTTTCTTCAGGTTGTTGTAGAACATCCTCAACCATTTCTTCACATTGCAATGCCACAGAAGCAAGATTTGCTAGTTTATTTGTAACAACCTCTTCTTAAATTTCTTCTTCTACATGATGTTCTTAAATTTCTTCCTCCTCAGGGTGTTCTTGAATTTCTTCATCCACTGGGTGTTCTTGAATTTCTTCCTCCACAGCATTTTTTTCTTCCGAAGTTTCTACTGCAATCACCTCTATTGGATTACTCATAGGTTGAGCCTTCTGTGTCCTCCTTCTTGTTCTCCTTACATGCACTTTTGGAACGGCTGCAGGAGTTTTTGTTTTTGTCCTACGCCTCTTGGCTGCAAGAGGAATTTGAGTTACCTACGGCCAGATAACAAGTTCTTCATCTGATTCATCCTTTTCTAACTCCTTTCCTTTCCTTTCCTTTACAGAATGGGTGAATCTCTTTGAAGAAAAGTAGAGGGTTGCTCTTTAATTGACTCCACTTCAATATTTTCTTCTATCATAACTGCGGCTCCTTTAGCAACAAGCAAACCCTCATCTTCATCAGAAGGATCTTCTGCAACATTCTCTTATTCAACTGGCGGGTCATCTGCAACAGGGGCATCCTTAATTTGAAATTGTAGTGTATCCTCACATACACCCCATTCCATTTGCAAAACATCTCTTAGGGACCATTGTACAAGTAGCTTAACCAATCCATGATGGCTAACAGAGCGATTTCCATTTTTTCGCGTCTCCTTAGCACTTGTAGAGATGAGATGATATAAAAAATTAGGAACATTAACTCGCCGACCATACCACAGATGACTAAGTAACCTAAATTGAGGTGAATGTAGGTTTGAATACCGTCCTTCACATGTAATATACTTCATGATATACAAAGCTACCTCAGGCCAATGTTTCGGTAAAGAACCCCTTCTAGTTCCTTTTCTATCCACCATTAAGGGTCCATCTGTAGGAATTGTGAACTCTGCCTTGGCACTCCTTGCGTCTTTTGATTCTGGAAAGAGTTCTCCTTCATGTAGCAACCGTGTTACTTCCACTATTCATTGTTCTGTAGCAATTACCCTCAAACCCTTAACCATAGCTTCCCCTTCATGAAAGGAATGCATGAATTTTGCAGCAATTTCTTCGTTGTAATCCCTAATTTTCAAGAAGTAATCCAACTAGCCGTGGTTTCAGAAATACTATTCACAAAGACCATCCTGCAGCAACCCTTCATGGATTGTTGGCTCATGGCGAATTAGATCACTGCCCATCTTTTACTCTGATAATTTTCTCTCTGTAGTTGAACTAGAATATTTGACAGTATTGCTAAAAATGAAATCTCTTTACACATCTTAGTTCTGGCGGTAGACTTTATCATTCACTTGCGTGAAATAATAACATAATCAGTAATGATGGGAAGCATATCAATTTGGGGTACCAAAAAGGACTGATAATTAATCATATTGGAAAATGAACCATAAAGTACCCCCCCCCCCAACTTAACCTAGCATGTGTCCACACAAGCTGACAAGATTTTGGGTAGTGGAGCGAATTTAAATAGGATTTAATCATAATGAACTAATAAAAGCATAATTAAAATAAAATACAATATACACGTACCTGCAATTGCATGAAAATGAAGGCGAAATGAAATGAAGTGATAGGTAAGAATGTGAGATGGAATGACGTGGATGGGATTTTATGTACGGAGAAGAATATTCCCATATAAAATGGAAATATTTTATTATGAACTGGCAAATATGTCCACTACAGAGGCTGCGGGAACATTACCTTTATTAGCCTACTTAATTACAACAGGAAGCTCATGAGTTGTTGTAGAATCCGCATCAGTTGCTGCAGGAACCTTTTCAGTGGCTGCAGGAACCTTTATGTCACTTTGTGGAACAAACTGCTGCAGGAACTCCTCTCTAGTAGCTGGCTTGTGATATAGTCATAGGCGATGTCCATTCACTAAGAGTTTAAATTGAACAGGATCTATTGTAGACAAACAGACTGCTCCATTTTGAAAAACTTCTTCTATCTCATAAGGACCTAACCACCTTGTTTGAAGTTTTCCCATAGCATCTTTATATCTGGAATCATACAGGAGTGCCCAGTCACCAACTTTGAATTTTTTTTCTCTGATATATTTATCATGCCATCTTGCTCTTTGATTTTGAATCAATTCTGTCTGTTGAACAACTATCTTCCTCCATTCATCAAGAGCATTTAACTGCTGAATGCGTTCTTTCTGTGCTTCAGACAATGTCATATTTAGTTGTAAAGTTGTTCTCAAGGTTTTATGTTCAAATTCAATAGGCATCATTGTTGTTTTGCCATAAACCATCTCAAAAGGTGTGAAACCAATTGGTGTTTTCCAAGTTGTTCTATATACCCAAATTGCTTCTGAAAGCCGATGAGACCAATCTTTCCTATGAACAGACACTGTTTTTCTAAAGAATAGCCTCAAGCTCTCTATTTGTAACTTCTACTTGTCCATTAAACTGTGGATGATATGGAGTAGATTTCCTATGTCTTATATTGTATTCATTGACCAAAGCTTTTATCAAGGTTGATGTGAATTGAGGTCCCTGATCTGAGACAATCTCCCTTGGTACTCCATATCTTGTAAATATCTCTTCATAGAGAGACTCAACCACCTTATTATCTCTTGCATGTGTCATGGCTCTAGCTTCTACCCATTTTGTTACATAGTCTGTACATACCAAGATATAAGATTTGCCATTAGAAGGGGGATCAATTGGGCCAACAAAATATAATCCCCACTTGTCAAATGGTGTAACAGATATTTGAGGATATAGTGGCATCTCATCTGATTTTGTAGGTTTGCCCATTCGCTGAAATCTGTCACATTTCCTTGTGTTCTAAGCTACATCCTTGTGTAATGTGGGCCAATAATGTCATGTATTAAGTGTTTTCAGTGCTATTCTTTTGGCAGCAAAATGACCTCCACATGGTTCATCATGACATGCATGCAGGATGTCATATGTTCCATCTTCTCTGACACATCTTCGCATGACTTGGTTAGGTCCAGTATAAAATAGACAATCAGCAATCCATGAAAAGTTAAAACTTTTCTCAACTAGCAACCTTCTTTTCTTAAGAGAAAAAGAAATTGGCATCTTAGCTGCAGCTAAATAGTTGGCAATATCAGCATACCATGGAGTGTGAGCCTGTATGAGAAACAAATGCTCATCTAGAAAAGTGTCATCTATCATTGTAGAATCTTCCTGCAATTGAAGACATGAAAGATAATCTGCAACCACATTAGACTTCCCTGGCTTATCAACAACTGTGATATCAAATTCCCGCATCAACAATAACCAGCGAGCTAATCTACCGGTGATTGATGGCTTATTCATGAGATATCTAATTGCAGTATGATCTGTATGCACAAATATGGGATACCCTGTAATATAGTGTCTAAATTTATTAAGGGCATATATGACAACTAACATTTCCTTTTCAGTAACTGTATAATTCAATTCAGGTCCATGCAAATTCTTGCTGATATAATATATTGCATTTTCCAACTTGTCAACTTTTTGTCCCAGCACTGCTCCTATTGCATAATCAGATGCATCTATATGGATTTGGAATGGTACAGACCAATTTGGCCCCTTAAGAACTGGTACTTGAGTCAAAGCATGCTTAAGCTTTGAGAAAGCTTCATTGCATGCTGGGGTCCATTTAAATTCTGCATCTTTGGTAAGCAGTGAATATAAGGGACTTGCAATTTTACTAAAATCTTTGATAAACCTTCTATAGTATCCAGCATGACCAAAAAAACTTCTAACATCTTTTTGCTTTACTGGGTCATTAATATGCTGAATGACCTCAATCTTTGTTGGATCCACCTTTATGCCTTGTACAGATATATGGTGGCCAAGGACTATTCCTTCTTCCATCATAATAAAACACTTCTCATTGTTCAAAGACAAATTGTAGTCTTCACATCGCTACAACACTTTCTTCAAATTACCCAATGCTTGATCAAATTCAGAACCATAAGTTGTGAAGTCATCCATGTAAATTTCTATAATATCTTGAGAAATATCAGAAAAAATACTAATCACTACTCTTTGAAAAGTGGCTGGAGCATTACACAACCCAAAAGGAAGAACAAAATATGCATACATGCCCCATGGGCAAGTAAATGTTGTCTTCTCTTGATCCTCTAGGGCTATTTGTATCTGATTGTAACCACTAAATCCATCAAGGAATGAAAAATATCTTTTACCAGCAAGAGAATCCAATACCTGATCCAGAAATGGCAATGGGAAATGGTATTTTCTTGTTGCCAAATTTAGAGCTCTATAATCAACACATACTCTCCATTTGCCTCCTTTTTTAGGCATTATCACCAGAGGTGATACCCATTGATTGTCAGAGATAGGATAGATAAACCTTGCTTTTAACAATTTTTGTAATTCTTCTTTAACTATCTCATTCAAGGCAGGATTGACTCTTCTTTGAGGTTGTCTAAGTGGGCAACAATCATCCTTTATGTAAATACGGTGAGTACAAACTACTGGATCAATCCCACTCATATCCTTGTAATCCCATGCAAAAGCATTTTTATGGAGTTTCAGCAAGCCTACAAGGCCCTCATTTTGAATATTTGATAGATCTCTATTGATATTCAAATATTTATTCAATTCCACCTCTATCTTAATAGTAAGATCAATCTAGTTTATATCAAAAAAATGAGAAAAAGATAATTCCTGTGGCAACAGAGTATGCAAAATATCAGTGGCTGCAGGAAAGTCCAGACCTACAATATTTAGAACCAATTCTTGCAATTTTTGATCTTCTATAAATTCATTTATCAGTATTTTATAAAGAATTGATTCCTCATCATATAACTGTTGGAGTGGTCCTTGATTAATCATCATAAGGTGATTAATAGAGTCAATTTCATCAGATTCCTCTCCCAAGATAGGCCAAATAGCTTGTTGTTGCTCAAGCTGTGGTTGTGCTGGAGAATACAAGGCTAATGTTTTTGTAGAACTTCCATCTGAAATAGTCATGTCTCCTGATCTACACCCTATATAAGCATCAGCTGTGGCAAGTTAGGGTCTACCCAAAATGACTGGATATCCTCCCAATGTTGCTTTTGGAGATAAAATCATAAAATCTACAAGATATTCCTAGGAATCTAGAATAACTATGACATCCTCTATGATATCGTCAGGTCTCACTGTAGAGCCATCAGCAAGTTGTAGAACTGTGGGTGTAGTCCTTAAACTATTGATCTCTAGATGTTTCATTACTTCCCTTGTCATTACATTAATGGTTGCTCCTAAATCAATCAAAACATTCCTTATTTGACTGCCATTAATGACTATACTCACAACAGGACTACCTGGATCAGAATACTTTGGAATTGCAATTCTACCTAACATGATATCAACGAATTGACCCATAAGATGCACTGTTTGTGGATCCTTTTTTCTTTCTGCTAGGTTTCTTTAGGCATGCTTCTCTCAATGCCTTTCCATATATAGGGACATCCTTTATTGCTTGCAACAATGGAATTTTAACACAAATGTGCTTCAGTTGATCAAGAATATCAAAGCTTTGTTGTTGTTCAGTGGGAACTTCTTTGTCTTGCAATCTATGGGGAAATGGTGGTAATATTTGATTCTAAGGTATTTTATCTTTCGGGTCAGAGATTGGCTGCTCTTCCTGTACCTCAGTAATAAATGGATGAGAGGGATTAGGTAGAGTTGTCCCAGATCGGAGATGAATATCATCTAGTGATAAAGAATAGGCTGGATATTGATTAGCATCAGTTGAATAAGCTTGTTGTTGTTGTTGAGATTTGATATTTGGATTAGGCATCGGTTGAGTAGGCAACTATGTTGGCTTAGGCGGTGCAGCTGTACCTGCAAGAGGAGGCATTAAAGCAGGAGGTTGTGGCTGCTGAATAGGAGGCTGATATCCAGCAGATTGGGCTAGCCATGATTGGTTTCCCCTCCATTGAGAGGTAGGCTGCCAATTCCCTTGAAACTGGTTCCCTTGACCCTAAGATGGATACCAGTTCCCCTGTGGCTACTACCACTGTGGAACTTGATTAACAAATTTCTGCCCTTGGCCTTATGACCCATACCAATGTGGATAGTTACCAAAATTTTGAGAATACTATGGTTGCCATTAGTTGTTTGGTACATAAGAATTACCACTATAACCAGAAAAAGAAAGCGGATCGGGTGGCATACCTTGTCTTTGAAAATTTGGTCTTCTTTGAGCAACATAGAAGACTTGCTTGTCCTCACCTTGAACTGGTTTGAAGTCAGGTACTTCCACATTTGCAACCATCTTACATCTGCAATCTTTCTTCTGTTGTTTACAATGAGGACAGAATTTTGCAAGGAATGAATCAACTTCCTCATGCTTCTTCTTAGTTGCCAATGTATCCAACTGGGTAGTCATATTGTTTATTATGTCCTCCTTGAAGTCTTTTAATGGATGACTAAGTTCCAATCTAGAAACTCCAGTTCCAGATGTTGATAATGGTGCCCCTGGCTTAAATCTCCTATTCTTCTTAGATGTAGATCTGGAATACTTTTTGCAAATTTGCCCTATTTCAGCCCAAGTAGATTGTGTAATGTCACCTCCTCCCATGAGATCTAAGGAATCGGTGCATTCATCACTTATTCCCCTCAAAAATATCAATTTGAGGGAATCTTCATTTAGAGTACTATGCTTGGACTTCTTGACACTAAACAAAAACCTTTCCAAATAATCCTCAAGACTCTCGTCTTCAGTTTGTGTCATTCTAAAGAAATCATCCCCATGACGATCAATGCCTCTACAATAGTCTTTGTATTTTGCAAGAAACAACCATTTCATCTCATCCCATGTATTGATTGTGCTACTACCCAAGCTCATAAACCATCTCAAAGATGACTCCTTCAAGTGGCAGGAAATTTTTTGAGTCTATGGGCATCTGTTGTATAGTCAAAACTCATACAGAGTGTAGATAGGAATTCGGAAACCATCAAAGCAAGTAGCAAATTAGCCTAGCTCAATCACGAAAACTAAAATGCAGTGACAAATCCTAATTACATTCAATACAGATGCATGAAAAACAAGACATTCAATTCAAATGCAAACCATCACAAATGTGAATATCTCCTCTAGAAATCTCCATTGTCCTTCTTTCTCCTTCAAATTACTTTGTTTTGTGGATCTCACCTTCACGTGCATAAGTATAATATGAAAGCAAGATTGACAAGACGAGACGACAGCATAAGGGTACTAGAAGCGTGATTGATTCGGCCCTTTGATTGAGGAAATTCATCCAATTTATAGATAAATCGAAGAAAAGACAAGATTAGCATGACATTGATATTAGAGGCAATTGATTTCAAAAATGGCACAATTGAGTGGAAAGAAGAAGGTTATGACACCTTCTATGTCATGAATTATGACATATTGCCAATGCAAAGGTTAGAGGACTAGAATCTTATGACATCTTGCTATGCCAATAGTATGACGCATGAGAAATTCATGCTTCCACCGAAGCACAAAAATAGGGAGAAACTAGAGAGAAATTAATTAGGTGGAAATTGAAATTAGGAAATTAGAAAATGAGGAAATTAGGAATTAGGAAAATTAGAAAATGAGGAAATTAGGAATTAAGTGAATTAATTAACAATTTTTCATTCATTAATTAATTCACACAAAGAGAGGGAATTAATTAGCCAATTAAATAAATATTTAATTGTGACAAGAAGACTTAGGATAAATAAATAAATTATTTAACCTAGAGGGAAAATGCCAAACAAGATTAAATGAATAAATCATAAAACCTTAGAAGATGAATTAGAAATGCAAGGACGACAATTAGGTCTTGACAAAAGATAATTAATGTCGATTCGATTTGATCATGATTTCTGACTTGATAAAAGATTTAACTGATAAATGCGCCAATTGACGAGGAACAATGACTAATTGATCCAAATTGACATGATTGAGAAGGACGACGATCGATGACAAATTGATCACAAAATGACAAGATTGAAAATGAAAACAATCGATGACAAATCGATCGCAAGATGACAAAATTGACAAGGACGAGGATCGATGACGAATCGATCGCAAAATGACAAAATTGACAAGAGGACAAAACCCTAATTGCATCATCGATTAGGATTGACGATGTCCAGAATGAACACGCACATTGATACGACAGGATAAGATTGAGCAAAATCATGACTGAAGATCATAATCGACAAGACCCAATTCAAAAGTGAGACACATGAAGAATGCAGAAGAAGGACTCGATGCTCGCAAATGATAAAGACCAAGTGCATGACATAGAAGAAATGTTAATGCGATGCAAAAACCCTAAAATAAGGCAATGCGCAAATGTTAAAGTATGACTCCGCAAGCGTTGACCATTTTTAGACGTCTACATTTTGCCCCTCTTTGAGACAATGTGAGTTTAAGCATTGTTTCAAAGAACAATAATAAAAATGCCCCAAAAAATAATGATGACATATGCATGCCCCCTCGAGGAATTGGCCGGAAACATCTAGAAAAGAGGCCAATTAATCAATAAGAATGATAGAAAATGATAGGAGCAAACGGACTGAAAATCGGGGATCGGATACACAAAGGACAAGCAATTGAAGGTGCAAAAGACTGCGACCAGCATAAGATGGAGAGGGTGCACGTCCATCTATGCACTGACAAAGATTTATAAATGAGACAAAGAGAGTGAAAAGAGCTCATTTGCACTAGCCAAAGTGGAGAATTTGTTGCTCTGGAAAAGGACACTTGCAGAGAGATGGCGAACATTCCAATGGCAGATCACCTCAGGAAACGTGTATGCACCTATAGATGACCGAATGATGTAGGAGCAGCGGTATGTATCTCAAAAACCCATATTGTCAATTTCATGAATTTGACTTGCTTGCGGGAAATTGCGGGGCCCACAAGGAACGAAAAGAATGACTTATGTGCCTGTGTGGGCGCATCCTGCACTTGTGTGGGATGTCCTGCACTTGTGTAGGGTACATAGGCACAAGTTGATGCTACACAGGCGCAGAACAGGGTACACAAGCGTAGTTGTGCACTGGGAACCCTAATTTGACCAAAAACAGCATGTGAAGGATCCCAAAAAAGGGGATAAGGGTAGGATAGGTCAAAATAGATAAAGAAAACCCTGATTTGTTGATGAAATGAGGAAATGCAACCCATAGGAGAAAACCCTAAAATTGACAAAGTGTGCCCCAATTGTGATGCAGAGTCGACAATATCCACTGATTACATGGGAGAACCGACCTGACTGCTTCATGTTACGACATAGACTCAGGAGCATAGACAGAGATACATTAGCAAGAATTGGATTATACTATATCACATTCATGCCCGAGATTAGGGCAAACACAGGACTACTCACCACATTGGCAGAGCGATGGCATTCAAAGACCTCCTCATTCCATTTGGCGACTGGAGAGGCGACTGTGACACTAGAGGATGTATGGTGTATCCTCCGTATTCTGATTCATGGAGAGATGATAGAGTATGACCTAGTGACAGGGAGAGACGCTTTGTGCATATTATTTTGAGTGTGACACAGATGATCTGGATATCATAGAGAGGGAGATTGGCTGGGAGACCATGGCATTAGAGTATGATCAGCGATATGTGGTGATAGCAGTGGTTATAGCATGCCTATTAGCAGGGGACAGATGAGGACAAGGATTCCCTATTGGATGGGGAAGAGTGCTAGAATGGATGGCAACAGAGGGGACTGTATACGCATGGGGACCATGCGTGCTCACTATGCTATATTTTCAGCTACATCAAATAGCATATCAGGGGGTGCAGACTTTGAGCTGTGGGGTCACACTATTACAGGTATGGGCATTTAAGCACATAGCCATATGTCGACCGATTGCAGAGAGACAGGTATTACCACACTGACCATATGTGTATTTCTATGGGGGAGCACTAAGACAGGGTCCTTTCAGATACATATTGTATTGGCGACATGAGCTAGACAGATTGAGAGAGTTCACATGGAGGCCATATCTGGATTGCCCTGGATGGTTAGATGATAGTGATGAGCTACTGTATTGCAGACAGGAGAGATACCTAATTGGGTGACCAGTGAATCACCAGAGAGTGATTGAGATGTACCTATTGGAGAGAGTCAGACGACAGTTTGGAGAGAGGCGGGATGTACCGAGAGGAACTACACACTTTGCCCGATCTCACAGAGAGACGAGTCAGTGGTGGAGGATGATTCAGCCACACATAGCATATGCTGACTTCACATAGCTACAATAGAGATAGTGGGATTGGAGGTCAGATATGGTGGACGCCAGAATGATAGAGGAGTATCAGCGATGGTTTGCACGACGACGGCTAGTGCCATTGACAAATCCTGATATTCCGGTACCGAGGAGACAGGAGGACTTCCCACTCGCTGGAGAGGATGAGGATAGAGATGAGGATGAGGAGGATGAGGGCGGTGATGAGGATGAGGGGGATGATGAGGATGGAGATGATGAGGATGAAGATTATGAGCCAGACTCAGCCGATCAGGAGTCATTGCAGGATATACCCATAGAGCCAGAGACAGCTAGCATAGAGGAGATGGAGATATGTAGGGCCACCATAGTGAGTCAACATGATCACATTACGACATTAGAGAGACAGAATGCTATCTTGAGGATAGAGCAGGATCAGTTTAGAGCGGAGATAGCTAGACTTGCAGCGGCTTGAGATACAACAATAGCCTAGGCATAGCAAGAAGAACAGAGAGTCACCGAGTATATTGGGTTGATTAGGGATGCCAGTACACATGAGATGGCACAGATGTTGGTAGAAACCAGAGAGGAGATACACCATTGGAGGACACTATATGAGAGTGCAGTTCCACTAGAGTAGAGAGCAGCGTCATATCAAGCACGATCGAGGATAGAGAGCAGGCCACGTTCTCGGAGGTCAGTGAGCAGCATCGGGGTGAGTGGACCTATGAGACCACCACAGCCAGGACCAAGGATAGGAGGGACATCATCCTTGAGACATGGCAAGGATGAGGAGGATAGAGGGAGCACCCAGTGACAGAGGCACGCGCTCCTTATGATAGAGACAGATGTAGTTTGACATTATGTATTCAACCTGCGAGCCATACTTAGGACAGACAGTCCAATTTTGTACTCCGATATTATTTTGATATATGATATGATATGCATCGATATGATGAGATGCAATGTGTTATGACTTATGTTTATTTTCCATGTATGGATGTCTTATGCACTATTTATGTACTATTGTGGAACATGTATGGATATATTTTGATGTGTTTTTTTGATTCATTTATAATATGAAATGGATAAAATGCTTGATAAAATGCAAATGTACTAATCAATGAATACAGGATGTAGCTTATGTTTGTGGAAATTGGAGCACTAGACCGAACTGAATACCCAAACTGATGGAAGAAATGTTAGTAAGAAGAAATGAGACAGAGGACAGTTAGAGACGAAGAAAAACTTGCTTTCACCAATGCACTTTGTAGGTGAAACCTTTATTTTAATGTAGCAAAATGGATGCAGAGCATCATGGCATTGAAGGCCAGAGCTGAAACGCAACCCTTTTTGCAAAAGACAGACACATCGCACACAAGGAATGAGTGAAGCATCCTAGGGTGCATATATCAAGGGTTAAGGTATGTGCGGTGTTCACAAAGAGAACGTACTTATCACAGACACCCAATGATATAGTTGCCCCAGTTTGTAACAAACATTCCACAAACAGCAAACACCACAAAAAAGGGACCACAAACCATCCCGGTCACTCTAAATCACTCAGTGACATCATCAAGCAACATAGGAACATGATCGAAGATAAATCAATAAATGATAAGACTCGCTAATTCCAACAAGTCAAACAAACATCTTGATCTTCATTGTCAAAAGTTGAAAGTGTTGATAGGATGATCATGTTGTCTGGTTTCAGGGAATGTGGTACCCCGTCTAAGACAGGACACAGTCTAGTTTTGAGTATACCACACCCTATATGAGACCCATGATAGTAGTGACAAGGACAAATGATACTGATGTTGATTAATATGACAATTTTGATCAATTTGCATGCCTGGTTTGATTGAAAAGTTCATCCGTTAATGCAAGATTTCATTAAAGCGCAGTGTTTGTTGTCTACACAAATATTTGATCGATTGTTGTTGGATTGTATGCTCAGCGATCTGTCTATGCACATAGGGGGAATATTTTTATTTTTTTTTGCAAATTTTATAATGTTTTTGTTCGTTTTTTCAGGACTTTATTTGATTTTTTTGTATTTTTTCAGGACATTTTTCAATTTTTATGAGCTCCAGTAAATGATCATGACAAGGGGCACGCACCCAATGAAATCTTGAAAGACATATACAGTGACCAGGACCAAAACATACACATAAGGACTAAAAACTTGAGTATGCAAGACAATGATGTTGACCAATCATAGGCCTAGAACAGAACATTGGGTCAAAGCAAGCATGATAAACCTGTGAGGAAAAGTACAGCTAGGGGTCCTGATAGATGATGAAGCAATAATTTTTTTACACATGGCGCCTATTTGCTAGGTTTTCACCATGGTACTTGCCCAAAGCGCCTATTTTGCCAGGTTTTCACTACAGGGCGAATCATTTTTCTTTACTTTTTGTTCTTTTTCTTTTTTTACTTTTTTTCTTTTTTTTTTTATATTTTTTGAGCTTTTTGATTTTTTTGTATTTTTTCAAGATCATATTTGAAGAACTACTGATAGAAAATTATGCCCAGTACTTGCAAAGGTGCATACTATTGACTGGATCTAACAAAGGTTCACCTTCTGGGGTGGCAAGCTGATATGCCCCCGAGCCATAGGCTGCAGTAACTATGAAAGGCCCAACCCAATTAGGTTCAAACTTGCCTTTGATGATGTCAGTAGATTGTGCATTCTTGGGGTTTGCCTTTAAAACCAGATCTCCCACTTCGAAGTGTCACCCTTTGACCTTCTTATTATAAGAGCGACGGAGACAGTTTTGATATGCTTGCAAATGTGTCAGGGTTGTCTGACGTTTCTCATCTAACATCTCAAGCTGATGCAACCGAGAGACTCTGTGCATTTCATTATCAATCAGATGTTGCAAGGAAACACGCAAAGAAGGAATCTCCACTTCCAAAGGTAAAATTGCTTCTGCACTATATACCAAGGAATAAGGTGTTGCGCCAGTAGGTGTGCGAATAGAAGTGCGATAAGCCCATAATGCTAGATTCAACTGTATATGCCAATCTCGACCAACGTCATTGACAACCTTTTTCAGGATCTTGATAATGGTTTTATTTGATGCTTCGGCTTGACCATTACCCTGTGGATAGTAGGGACTTGAAAAATGGTGTTGAATGTGAAACTTTTCATAGAGTTCCTTGACATCTTTGTTCTTGAATGGACGACCATTGTCTGTGACAATTGCAAGGGGAACCCCATATTTGCATATGCTATAATTTAGTAAGAATTTTGAAATTTGCACACAAGTGATATAGGTCATGGGGATAGCCTCGATCCATGTTGTAAAATACTTTGTGGCTGTAATGATGAACTTGTGTCCATTTGCAGATGTCGGGTGAATCTTGCCTATAAGATCCGATCCCCATTGAGAAAAGGGCCATGGAGATATGACAGAATGAAGCTCTTGGGCTGGTGCATTAATGTAATTTCCATGGATTTGGCATTTGTAGCACTTCTTGACAAAATCATGAACATCTTTTTCCAGAGTGGGCCAATAATACCCAGCACGAACCAACTTTTTGGCTAAGCTTAGACCATTGAACTGGCCCCCACATATACCATCATGAACCTCACGTAAAGTCGTTTGTGCTTCATCAGAATCCAAACACCTAAGGAGGGTATGGTCAAAGGAACGATGGTAAAGGGTGTCGGCAATGATGACATATTTGGCTGTCTGTCGGATGAAGGCTCGACGTTGGTTAGAAGAAAGATTAAGTGGCAAGGTTTGGGATTTCAAATATTGATAGATGTCATTGTACCATGGGGAATTAGGACCAACAACAACACACATCACATCTGCTATCGAAATTTCAAAAGAAGGGACAAGCAACTGTTCAACCAAAAATTCACGTCTGTCCATATTGTGGGGCAGATTTATCATGGAAGCAATAGTGGCCATCGCATCTGCTGACTTGTTTGGAATTCTGGGAACTTGACTGAAATGGATAGCCATAAATTTTGTCTTGAAGAAATATACCATGTGCTTGTAAGGAATAAGTTTTTCATCTTTTGTTTCATAGTCATCATTCACCTAATGGATGACTAACTGAGAATCTCCATAGACTTGCAAATGTGTGATATTCCAGTGGACCGCTACGCAGAGTCCTGTGACCAGAGCTTCATATTCTGCAATGTTATTGGTACAATGGAAAGTTATTCTGTAGGGTTTAGGAATAGCATCACCTTGAGGGGTGACAAACAATATACCTGCTCTGGACCCAAACTTGGTATGAGATCCATCAAAATATAACTTCCATTCATTAGAAGACGTGAGAGCAAAGACTAATTCATTCAAAAAATTTGTCAACATGGGATGATCATCATAAATAGGAGCCTCTGCAAGTTGATCCACTATGACTTGTCCTTTTATCGCCTTTCGCTCCATGTACTCAATATCAAACTCACTGAGGATCATAACCCACTCTGCTAGGCGATCTGTCAAAGTTTCCCTACTAAGCAAGTACTTCAAGGGATCAATTTTTGCAACTAACAATGTCTGATGATTTAACATATAGTGTCGAAGCTTCTGTGTTGCAAAGACCACTGCTAAGCATGCCTGTTCAATAGTGGAATAATTCAGCTCATAGCCTACTAGTGTCTGGCTGATATAATAAATAGCTCGTTCTTTGCCTTTCTCATCCTGTTGGGCTAAGAGAACTCCCAGTGCCGTTTTAGTTGCAAACATATACAATATGAATGGTTTTCCATCTATAGGAGGCATCAAAATAGGTGGCGACAGCAGATAATCCTTGAGAGTTTGAAATGTTGATTGACATTGCTCAGTCCATTTAAAAGTGACACCTTTATGCAATAAATACTGGAAAGGATGACATTTGTCTGCCAATTGAGCTATAAACTGACAAATTGAATGTAGCTTTCCTTGCAGACTTCTTAGTTGACGGATATTTGACGGAGGAGGCATATCCATTATTGCTTTAACCTTAGCAGGATCGACTTCGATGCCTCTGTGAGAAACAATGTACCCTAGTAATTTGTCAGCTATGACACCAAAGACACACTTCTTGGGGTTGAGTCTGAGCTTGTAGGTCTCCATTCGGTCAAAAATTGGGCCCAGGATGGCTAGATGACTATCTCTAGTAACGGATTTGCTTAATAAGTCATCAACATAGTCCTCCATCAAAGTATGCATAAAATCATGGAAAATTGTCGTCATAGCTCTTTGATATGTTGCGCCAGCATTTTTAAGACCAAAGGGCATTACATTCCAATAGTAAGTACCCCAAGCACATGTGAATGTAGTCTTATGTTGATCTTTAGGAGCAATGCGAATTTGGTTATAGCCGGAGAAACCATCCATCAATGAGAGCATCTCATATCCAGCAGTCATGTCAACTATGATGTCGATATTTGGCAGTGGAAAATCATCTTTAGGGAATGCTTTATTGAGATCCCTAAAATCCATACAGATTCTGATGCCCCCAGTTACTTTACTAACTGGTACCAAATTTGAAATCCAATCTACATAATCAATGGGTCTGATAAAGCCCACGTCTAGTAATTTTTTTAGTTCTACCTTGACCAAGAGAGCCACCTGGGGATGCATCTTTCTGAGTTTCTGTTTGACAGGCTTGGCATATGCTTTTAATGGTAAGTGATGAAGGACTAATTCTGGATCA
Organism: Cryptomeria japonica; assembly: GCF_030272615.1. NCBI lineage: Eukaryota > Viridiplantae > Streptophyta > Pinopsida > Cupressales > Cupressaceae > Cryptomeria > Cryptomeria japonica. The sequence continues at coordinate 572,954,691 of NC_081406.1, forward strand.
AGGCCAGGCATATCTGCATAGGACCACGCAAAACTGATCTTTTTCTCAAGAAAGAAATTTACAAAATCTATCTTTTCCTGTTTTGATAGAGAAGCAGCGAAATGAATGACCTTAGGGTTGTCAGGTGTACCCAAATTTATCTCTTCGGTCATTTCCACAAGCAATGTGGATTTATCCTAACTTGACGAGGGTACGTCCAATCTTCCACCTTTGGGCACCTCAGAGAGGTTTTCACCCGCAGGTACGTCTTTTATTTTTACTTTTTCATGATCAGAGAGTGCCTTACGGTTTTCACTCAAAGACCTATCTTTTTGATTTTGTACTTTTTCTTTTCTTTTTTCATTTTTATGACTGGAAGATGGAGTTGACTCCCCAAAATATCCTGTAGAATCTAAATCAATAGCAAATCCTGCCTTATGATCACCTTGTGGTCTGCCTTCTCGAAGTTCCAAAAATTCAGCAATTGCTTCGTCATTTTGAAAACAATCCAATGTAAGTGGTTCTTGTTGGTCATGTTGGATAAGCTGTGGATAGACAAGGGGCATGTCATCATTAGTTTGAAAGAGAGAAAGGGCTGAGATGGTAAAGATGTAAACATTCGCGGTATCACTATCTGAACTGCTCATATATGATTCGGAGCTTGGGTCCCAGAATGACTCTATCCAAGCGTTAGGACATGTTTTAGGAGGGGGAGTTATTTCATGTTTGTCTTCCATGGGCAAATCATCAGGGTCAAGGAAAACATTTTCAAGGGCATAGGAACTAGAGGAAAAGGAACTCCACTCCCATTCATTGGAATCAATTTCGGGTCAGGTATCCTTAGGTGTTGTTTCATCATCAGAATCACACCCCTTTCCACATGTGGTCACTTTGGTAGATGAGGGTCCAATTTGAAATGGTACAAAACCTAACCCTAAAGTTGGAGGTCGCATCTTGGGTATAATAGGTTCTAGCCTTCCTTTTTTGTCAGGGCCTAAGCCATTACAGCCATCATATCCTTTCTTCTGCAGCATAGTAAATCCTTTGCCGTACCACTCCACCGACAACCCGATAGGTGGTGTCTTAGTTGGATCCTTATAAATCCAATCTATGACATCATCATCCAAAGTTTCTTTGTCAAGTTCACCCCATCTTGTAAATGTAGTGGGGGGCTGATATTGAATAACTACCTTAGGTTCTTTTTGCAACAAATGTGGTTTTCCATATGATTTTGGAGATATTGGTAAATTCCTGATGAGGAATGTTTGAGCCATTGAATACTCTCCACATCTTTGGTCCTGTATCTTCAATTTTCCTTTGACAGCATCTAACAATTCATTAGGATCCACATAACTATGAGAGTGGGCCTCTCTATTGACTGGGACTTGTTGTTGTGGGGAATCCTTTAGGTTAGCACAAAATTGAAATGGATTAGGATCTCCTAGAATTGTTATCTCAGTCCCATTGTAAGGATATTTTAAACATTGATGATAAGTGGATGGAACTGCTTTCATTGCGTGAATCCACGGACGGCCAAGAATCATATTATAAGGGAGATCAAGGTCTAGGACCTGCAGGAAAGTATTTTGTCACTAGACCAACTCTAATAGGTAATGAAATGATCCCTTTAGATGGGCACTCAGCATCATCATATGCTTTGATTGTAATTCTTTTGGAAGAATCAATGTCATTTTCTGTATAACCAAGGCCAATGACTACCCTCAGGGTACAAATGTTAAGACCCGCCCTGCCATTTATCAAGACTCGTCAGATTTTGCAACTATGGACAAAGACTTCAAGATGTAATGGATCATTATGAGGGAGCTTATCAGGAGAAATATCATTATCAGAAAAGGCGACATGTTGGGAGATAGCTAAATGTCCAATTCGGGCTTGAAACTGGTCAACATCAATGTCTGTCGGGACAGTGGACTCAATTAAAGCTTTATCTAAGACTGCACAATGCATGGGGGACATTTTCAACAACTCAAGGATTGATATTTGTGCAGGTGTCTTTCCCAGATGATCTAGGAGATTATACTGACTCGCAGGAGTTGATTTGGGAGGAGTTGCAGGAGCTCCTTTCAGGACTATTTTAGATCGACGAGTAGTGACCGCGCAAGAAGGATCTTGTCCCTTTATTCTTAGGGTGGAAACATACTCATTTGATGCTTGAAAACAATTGATGACATTGTTATAACCAATATTTGCATAATTTGTTATTTGGGTAGAGTTCGAAGAAGATGCTTTACCCTTTTCATGATTAAGCAAAGGAGTTTTGAAAATTGTATGATCAGTGTTAGAGGTCGCGTTGGGCGGGTCTACCTCAATTACTCCTTGATCTAACAAATCTTGAATCATATGTTTCAATTGAAAACATGATGCAGTTTTATGTCCTTTTGACCGATGGTATTCACAATATGCATTATCATTCCACCAATGTGGCTTTACCAATGGTTCTGCCTTGATATCTGGTAACTTGATAATTTTTCTTGTATTAATTGTTTCATTACTGACTCAATAGGCTCTCCCAATGGTGTAAACTGTCGAGGAGGCCCATCCCTTAATCGAAAAGGTTTTCGTTGCTAGTTTTGTTGCTGACCTTTTTGTTGATTATATTGTTGAGTGTATTGTTGAGTATGTTGTTGGTATTGCGGCTGTTGAGTAACATTGCTCACTGGTGTTTGATTTTGTTCCATAGTTGACATATTAGGAGCACTCAATTTCTTGATTGTGAATGGGGGTTGATTTGCATTCACCACTCTTGCATCAACAACTCCATCATTAGTGACATTCTTGGTTTTGTCCCTTGAATTATTTGTATTGTCACTGTCTTTGTTGAGCTTAATGATTCCCTTAGCTACAAGAGCAGTTTCAATGTTCATCCCTTTCTTAATGAGTTTCTCAATGGTACTGGGACTTTTCAATTTGAGTTCATACATTATTTCTGGGACCAGATTTTGAATAAATAAGTTCACTTGTTGTTCTTCAGGTATATCTAGGGAAGAACGACTATACAAGCTTCACCATCATTGTAAGAACGTCACTAATGGTTCACCTTGCTTTTGCTTGGTGTTGCATAAATCTGACATGGTCACGTTACTATCAATGTTGAATGCAAAGTGAAATATAAACTTTTGAGCCAATTCCGACCAAGTCTTTATATTCCCTGGCAAATGTGAATACCAATCCATGGCTTGTCCCATGAGACTCCGTGCAAATAAGCGCATTAAATATGTTTCCTCATAACTCACTTCAGTACATGCCGCAAAAAATGCTCGGATATGATCTTTTGGATTACCATTCCCTTTATATTTCTCAAAATTAGGTGCCTCAAAATGCTTAGGGAAGGGAGGCATGTACAAGCTCTTGTCAAATGGATTAGGACATAAATCTTGATCTGTGTACAACTTCTTTGTTCCTTTCATTTCCAATGCGTCAACTTGTCGTTGCAACTTCTCAAGTTGTTGTGCAAATGTGTTAGGTAGTGAAGATTTTGGAAGTTCATCATTTACTCTAGGGTGTATGCTTTGTCGATACATCCTGTTTCCCATCGATTGGTGATGCTCTGAAATTTCTGTCTTTGGTGTCTCTGGCATATAATGTTCTTGGTACACCTCTTGTTGTGGTGGTTGTGCCATGCCTTGATATTGACCTTGTTGTTGTGCTTCTTGTGGTGGAATCATCATTTGTAGCCTAGGTTGATATTGCAATTGAGGGTGTTGTTGATATTGCACAGACATCAATTGCAGTTGTGAAGTATGATAACTTGTTTGTCTTGGCACATATTGAGGCACATGTTGTTGTTGATGCTGAGGAATTGGAATTTGCTGACTTTGTGCCAATTGTTGTTGTCTCGGTGTAAATCCCATCATTTGCAAAAAACTTTGTTTGGGAGGCTTTTGTTGTTTCTCCTTTAGATGGGGTATGGCACTTGCATTGACTTGTGTCATTTGTCCAATCCACTGTGGTGGTTGCAAGTTTGAATTAACTTGCAATGGTGCAGAAGGCGCTGCAACTTGTTGTTGAATGCAATAATGTTGTTGTTGTGCACTATTTGTTTGCACATTCAATTGTACCTTTTGCATACTACTCAATTGTTGTAACATTTGTTGTTGGTGCAAACCACTATTTGTGGCTCTTTGTGTTGCCATTATTGAAGGATCTGTCACAATAGTTTTCATAACAGGTACTTGAGTATTCGGCAAATATATTGAACTTAATGGGACATAGGAACTTTGTTGTGGAATTGTTTTGGACATTGGTGAGATCAGGCATTCCAGTCGTAAAGCTTTCTTGCATCTTAGATTTTGATCCCATTTTATGCATGCGAGGAACCACTTCTTGTTGAGGGACAGCTATCAATATTTGTGTGGCCCTCATTTGATCTTGTGTTATAGGTGTTGTATTAAATAGCAGATTATTTATTGTTTCAAATGGTGACTTTTGAGGAATAGTCACTATCAATGCTTTTGAAGCACGTTTACTCATCAAGGTAGGTTGAGTTTCTTGTTGCACATTTTCCTCATTTGGATGTGGAGAGAAACTTAACAGCTCACCGCCTTGTTGTTTTTGCACATTGATTTGCTCACTTGAGGAGGTCACATTACTCATCATGTCAAGATATTTTTGTGGGAACATCTTAAAGACCTTGTTCAAGAATTTATCCATCTTTTTTGTCATCTTAGGATCTTTAAGGAACATATCAACATCATCGGAAGCATCGAAATCTGATGAAGAGTCTGGTAAAACATTTGGATTTGTCTCCTATTGAATGCCTTGATCTAAACCAAATCCTTGTGAAAGAGTTTGTTCCTCATGTAATGTTTGAATTTCATGTTGCAGGTTTGGTTGATTCCAATCAAAAGGTGCATTTCCTCTTGGTGTTGGTGGAACACTCCCATGTCCTAGTTTCATGGGTAAAAATATTGGTTCATATAATGGAGGTGGTCCAATTTGAACCATTCCATATGGTGGTAATGATGTGTTTGACGAACCTTCAATTTGTACTGTTTGACTAGTTTGAAACTATGAATTTGATATGTTGTCAATGGGTTGATACGTTGGTTGGCCCATCTTCTTAGATTTTGACCTTGTTTCAATAGGCATGTCACTATGCAAATGCAATATTTTGGGAATTTTTCAAGGATAATGTATGATATGCAACTAAATGCAAACTAAATAGATGAAAATGCAATCTATAGCAAGAATGCAACCTATGTTTTTGGTTGTTTTTCAAGATTTTGACAAACTTTTTGGAATGCAAATCTAAAAAGAGACCCTTAGGAAATCGAAATGATGTCTAGACCTCAAAGGACAAAAGGACCAAGTGACAAAAGGACAAAATGACAATGTCTCCCCTATATGCTTGGATACTAAGCTAGGTTTGACGAAAAATTATATTGATGACAAAAGACAAAAGTTTGATAAGGTCTAGACTTCCTAACAATGACTTAGGGTTTATCAAAGATTTGGATTACTCAAGTATGACAAAACCTAGTTTTCACACTATATGCAAAGGGACAATTACTATGCAAATGACCCTAATATGATATGATAATGACTAAAGCTTAATGAAGAGACCTAGAGTATGTAAATGTGAGCTAATGTTATGAGGACAAAGATGCAAATGCAAATGTATGACAATGCCAACCTAAGGTTGAATTATGAAATGGTATTACTCTAATGCAAGAGGACACATGCAAATGGATGACCCTTATTGATATGCAAAGGAGTATGACCTAGGTGAAACCTAACCTTGGTACTTGACAATGACTTTGCAAAACCTAAGATGAACCTAAATCTAAGTGACATGAATGTTGAGACAAGATTTTGGAAAATGTTTGACAACCATGTTTGAAGGTGTTTTGAACTTTGTTGAATGAAATACTCTTGTGTTTAACCTTGTTTTTGAATCAATCTGCCTTGTTTTTGAAATGAGACACAACTCAACTTTTGACAAGCAAAGAATACAAGATATTTTAACTTAGACTCAAGACAATCATGCTCATTCACACATTTCTTATGGTGGGTAAGGATAGTAGGTACTTGAGAGGTAGATTCGTTATGAGATTCAAGGAGAATACATAGATGCTTGACCCCACGGGCTCCCCTCCATGGCACTCACTTCTCAGGGCAGCCAAGCATCAGTCCCCATGGAAATCTCCCCATGGCAAACTTAGTATCTCTTCCAAGTATCCGAACTCCTCCTTCTCAAGCAACTAGAAGGATTTTTGGCCTCTAAATACAAGGTGTTTAATAAGGATTTTTGTTAAGTGCTACTCCTTGGTGTCACGCAAGCCTGATTGAGACATAGGCCCACCAAGATACCAAACAAATGTAGTTGCGCATGCACGATTTAGACTGTAAGGCCCTACTTAGATGTTGATATGAGAAAGAGTCCAAGGGTCATCACTTCCCAAGTAACTACAATTCCCACGTAACCCTTCCTTCAAAGCTTTTGCCCATCAGGTATTTATTTATAGTGAGTTAGAATGCCAAGGTACTCTAGTTGTGCTCACTTTGGGTCGTTCCCTTCTCACGATTGTCACTTGCTTGCAAAAGAAAGCAAATGGTCGGGAAGGCAAGCCCTCTAAAGGTAACAAACAATCCAAGACATGAGAATGGTATCGAAGATTTGGATTTATGATCACCCTAAGAAGGATGAGAGCATACTCTCCTACTCCAATGTCAAACTCGACAAACAAAGTAAACACATGTTCATTCCATCCTACTTAGCAAACATACTAGGTGCCTAATTATGAATTGCAAACACAAAGTTTGGTTGGAATATAAGGCAACCTGCAAAATCACTAAGTTAGGAGTTTGATTTGCATGGTCTTTGACTAGCAAACCTACATAAGATTTGTTAGTAGTTTCATTTTTGTCTTCGCCATGCGTAATGCCAAGGTGTTGCATAGAGAATCAGTACCAAAGAAAACCAAAATACCAGAACAGAATGCAAAACAAAGTAATTTGCAAGTAAAAACACTGATTTTTACCTCTGTTTCTAGCCCTACACAGGCGCATAATGTCTTGACACAGGCACAGAATGCATTGACATAGGTGCAAAATGCATTGACACAGGCACAGATCCCTTGACACAGGCGCGGATCCCTTTGACACAGGCGCAAAAGTGCCCAGAAAGCCCTGAGTTGCCCTGTTTCTTGGGTTTTTACCTGCAAATCAGCTCAAAAGGCACTCCAAACATGGTTAGATGGTTAGTTCACATTGGGTTCACCAAGAAATGTAGATAGGAATTCGGAAACCATCAAAGCAAGTAGCAAATTAGCCTAGCTCAATCACGAAAACTAAAATGCAGTGACAAATCCTGATTACATTCAATAGAGATGCATGAAAAACAAGACATTCAATTCAAACGCAAACCATCACAAATGTGAATATCTCCTCCAGAAATCTCCATTTTCCTTCTTTCTCCTTCAAATTACTTTGTTTTGTGGATCTCACCCTCAAGTGCATAAGTATAATATGAAAGCAAGATTGACAAGATGACATGACAGCATAAGGGTACTAGAAGCGTGATTGATTCGGCCCTTTGATTGAAGAAATTCATCCAATTTATAGATAAATCAGAGAAAAGACAAGATTAGCATGACATTGATATTAGAGGCAATTGATTTCAAAAATGGCACAATTGAGTGGAAAGAAGAAGGTTATGACACCTTCTATGTCATGAATTATGACATATTGCCAATGCAAAGGTTAGAGGACTAGAATCTTATGACATCTTGCTATGCCAATAGTATGACGCATGAGAAATTCATGCTTCTACTGAAGCACAAAAATAGGGAGAAACTAGAGAGAAATTAATTAGGTGGAAATTGAAATTAGGAAATTAGAAAATGAGGAAATTAGGAATTAGGAAAATTAGAAAATGAGGAAATTAGGAATTAAGTGAATTAATTAACAATTTTTCATTCATTAATTAATTCACACAAAGAGAGGGAATTAATTAGCCAATTAAATAAATATTTAATTGTGACAAGAAGACTTAGGATAAATAAATAAATTATTTAACCTAGAGGGAAAATGTCAAACAAGATTAAATGAATAAATCATAAAACCTTAGAAGATGAATTAGAAATGCAAGGACAACAATTAGGTTTTGACAAAAGATAATTAATGTCGATTCGATTTGATCATGATTTCTGACTTTATAAATGATTTGACTGATAAATGCGCCAATTGACAAGGAACAATGACTAATTGATCCAAATTGACATGATTGAGAAGGACAACGATTGATGACAAATTGATCACAAAATGACAAGATTGAAAATGACAACGATCGATGACAAATCGATCGCAAGATGACAAAATTGACAAGGACGAGGATTGATGACGAATCGATCGCAAAATGACAAAATTGACAAGAGGACAAAACCCTAATTGCATCATCGATTAGGATTGACGATGTCCAGAATGAACACGCACATTGATACGACAAGATAAGATTGAGCAAAATCATGACTGAAGATCATTATCGACAAGACCCAATTCGAAAGCGAGACAAATGAAGAATGTAGAAGAAGGACTCAATGCTCACAAATGATAAAGACCAAGTGCGCGACATAGAAGAAATGTTAATGCGATGCAAAAACCCTAAAATAAGGCAATGCGCAAATGTTAAAGTATGACTCCGCAAGCGTTGACCATTTTTAGACATCTGCACAGAGAATATCAAACTCAAACAAAAATGTATCAGGATCCTCTATCACCAACCCATAGAATTTAGGAAGTGAAGATGCTGGAATGTTCTTGAGGTTAGCATTATCATGTTGGTCAGAGATGGGAAACTCAAACGTTGGACCTGGTGATGGTGGTGGATTATTGCCAACAAGAGGAGGGTTCCCTTGCATTGGACTTGTGGGGGTTGTTACTATAGGAAATTCTTCTTCTTGTGGACCAAAAAGGAACTGAAGACTACCTTCTGGAAATTCAGATTCAGGGTGATTCAAATTTTGTGGGACTTGATAAAGTTCAGCAAAAGGGTTTATATCTGGGAAATTATCTTCTGCATGATTAGGATGAGTGGGCAGAAATCTACCTCTGGCATCTCTTCTTCTGCTATGCATGCAGATTCTTGAAATTTCAAACAATTAACTGGAAACTATAATAACCATAAAAGGTTCTCAGTTTGACACCATCCCCAGCAACGGTGCCAAAAATGTCTACCCCAACTATAATGATAATAATTACTCTAATTGAAATCTCAATCCAAAGTTTGGACATTCATATGGTAGAGTTTACTATTTCCATGGCTGGTGTTCATTTAGTTATCAATCCAGGAACGTAAAACTTGAAATGGGTCTGCAATATATATGCACTAAGCTCCTTAAATGGTTATTCTGCATTGTTGCAGTAACTAACATTATGCAGAAAGGAAAGGCAAGAATGGAAATCATAAAAGGCTACATGAAAGCTTTATAAAACAATGCTAGAATGATCTAATGTAAATAACAGAAATCACACCGTTCTGTCTTGGCTGCAGGAACAGTCAGTGGATCTATTTCCAGTGGCTGTAGGAACAATCCAGTCATGAACTTCTACTGCAACTAGGTAAAAATGAACTTCAATGAACATAAACATAGGATCACTCACCAAGTGGGCCCCCTTGGATGAGTGATATCAAACTTTCAGCAAAATACTTTTAACAGATTAGAACAACATATCTTTTCTTTATTTCATTCTGAAATCGATTACATGTTCTAAAAGAGAACTCTAGAATGCTTTCAAAAACTCTTTGCTCAATTCCTTTCTATCTTGTCTAACCTCTAAGAAAAAGGAAGAGCTTATTATAAAGAAAAGATAAACTACAATGGACAACTCAAATCACACCCAGAAGAAGAGGCGGATGAATGTCAGATGAAGGAGATAACTAGAGCTTGGCTGCAGGAACAGTCAGTGGATCTAAATTGAACCACAGTCTTTGCACGCCATAGCGATATTTTGTGAATTCAATACGCACTAGAGTTAAAATCCCATAGTGAAGTATGACTGCTCTGATTATGCCATATGTTGTGCCTGCTCGGATCCCCTTCAGTTTGATCTCCAGTTATCTATACGTGATTCTTCAATCTTTGGGCGCGAAAGGAAATCATCCACTGCAGCATCATTTATTATCTGCACTAAACAAGAACAACATACAAGGGCATGCATATGTATCTTACTCAATTAATACATTCATTAACTCACATATGACATTATCCTAAATAATCTGCATATCAACAGGGACAAATCACTTGGCTGCAGGAATAACTCGGTATGGCTGCAGGAATTAACCGACAAAGTTCAGACATGATTTCATAAGTTCAAGTTTAACACATGGATTACATATAGTCAATTCACAATCCTTTACTATCAAAATGCAACCCAAAAGATGTCAATAACTTAAGAGTTTTGATAAAAAAACATGTCAAAGTATCAACTTATCAGCGTTGAGGTGGAAGATGAGGTCATGCTCAGGTGGAGCAAGTGGCAAATCATAGATTGACATGTGGCACGGATGGTAGAAGAGGTGGAAGGTCCAGCAGTGATGACGCGATAGAATAGGTGGTGTATCATCAAAATGAATATTGAGCAGACCTTGGCCGCGATGAATCTCTAAAAGGTTTCGTTGAAGGCATCGGTTTCATCAAAATAAGAGGTATCGATGAAACTATAGTTTCGATGAGACATGAAAACTGTTTGCCGAGGGAGTAGTTTGGCCGAAAGAATGATATCCAACAGAACCACTAGAAATGTGGCGGTCCAGGTGGATCCATGAGTAGGTTGTAGGCTGACGCGTGGCAGGCATGATAGACAGGTGGTGCCTAGGCGAATCTCATGAGCGAACCAGGGGGTGCCACATGGTGACATGCGGCACAGGGGAGCAAATCAGTCGGGGTCAACAGGCATGCAGATCAAGAAAGATCAACGGTGATGTGAGAGATCTAACGATGGTCACTATACCACTATAGAAAGAAGCTCGCCAATTATCTCCATGACTTGAAGACAAAGCATGTGCAGAAAAAGGTGAGCGGCTCAGGTGCTAAGGATCGAGCAGTTTGAGGGAAGATCAACGACCATCGCTTTACCGCAAGATGAAGATGCTTGATAGTTATCCCTTGCAACGTAGCGACTAGTGATGTGGCAAGTTGAGATGGTGATCAAGATGGCAGACAAGGTGGACCCATCAGCGAACAAGTGGTTGACACATGGTGACATTGTGGCATAAGAGAGAGCCGCTCAGAGAGGCTTAAGGTCAAGCAGATTAAGAGAGATCAATGATGATCAAGAATGATCTGACGACTGTCACTAAGGCGCAAGGAAAAGTTGCACGCCCAATTATTGTTGTGACATAGAGACTGGTGAGGTGGCAAGTTGAGGTGGTCATCCAAGTGGGCTCAGAATGAATTAGGATGTGCCACGTGGTAGAGCATAGAAGAAGAACCAAGAAGAGCCCAGGAAGAGGTGGGTTCTGTCTAAAGTGTTGAGGTGTTTAGGTGGAGCCCTGGTGGTGGCCACAAACAAGTTAGATTGTAACACGTGGCAAGGGTCTATAGATGAGTGACTCAAAATTGGGCCCGTCTATCCCTTTTCCAAGTTAATTTAAAAGTAGTTAAAAAGTGAACAGGTTCCTGAAGATCTAGCGGTTGTCGCTATACCGCAATGAAAAGGTGCACGAAGGTTAATCCTTGCGACATAGCGACAAGCCGTCAGCAGTCCTGACGATTTTTGTTATGTGCTGACGGTTAATGCAGGCGGTTAAATCAAATGGTCAAGTAACCGGTAGCATCTAGGTGAACTCAGCGCAAAATGATGAGAAGTCATCAGTTTTGGAGGATTTTTTCTTTCAGTTAGAGTCCTGATTTGGTGGAGAGATGACAACACATATTTTTGGGACCCAAAATTCATTTTTGAATTTCAAAAGCTTACTTGTATAAAGGACTTCTTGTCACTTAGTTCTCTAGTTCTTGAGTTGGTACTTGCTCAGCAACAGATATTCATGCTCCTATAACTCATGTATTATGAGTTTTTTGAGATTTATAATGTAGATACCTTCTATTGATCAATGAAGAAGTCCATTTTCCTTCTCATATTTGTGTTGTTCAAGCATTGTGTGTGAGTTCTTAAAGTGAATTTTTGTGATTTTTATAGAATCCTTCTTTTCATCTTATTGCCTCAGTGTTATGATCATATGCAACATGTTATAGTGCAGGTCAGTGAATGTGTTATTATATTTAATGCTTGAAGCTGCGAAAATGTCATTGTTTTCCTCCTGCAAACATATAAAAGTTTAAACCTTTCATATGAATCATTTTTGCAAGCATGCATATTTGAGTTGTGAGATTACAAAACTTCATTATCTGAGTATTTTTGTGAGGTTTGTAAGCATTTGCAAGTTAGTTTCAGTCATTGGTGGATCACCTTTTTAGTAATAGTTTCATTTTATGGATATCCTACTTCCCTTTTCTCAAAAATTCAATTAAGTTTTTAGGTGATCAAATAGGAAGTCAGCCTATAATTGGAGGTATGCTCTCATAATAGGATACCCACAGCCTGAGAGTAATCCAATGTGTCACTGGATTGCAGGAATTTCAAGCTTGCATCGAGTGCAAATCTAAGTGACAATAGTTTTTGGCACGCCTAGTGGGACCGTTGGACTTTACAGTTCATAGAGGGACACCTTGGCTGTTGTTTTGGTGTGAGCAGCAGTGTTTCCAACCTTTGGAGGCAAGTTTTACACATACACCTAGTGAATCAAAGTTTAAAACTACTGGTTTCAAGGATCAAGTGTTGGTGTTATTTTCAAATCAATTCTTTCATTTTAGTTTCAAGTTTTCTATATGTTTGAGGATGTCAAAATTCTATGGCCAAAATGTATACCCACCTCCATAACATGAGAATGTCTCTCCTATACCATATTTCCATCCATATCAAAATAGCCTTAATGTTGGTTTTTACCCAAATAACTCATTGTCAACAGGTAACTAGCATACTCAATATGCTTACCACCCACCCACCCCTACTCAAGTCCCTTGGCAGCCTGAATATGGGAATACTCAGCTTTAGAGTACCAATTCAGCGAGTCTAAACGATATGGTTGTGCACTTTCAAAACCAATTTGGTGAGATTGATAGACAAAGAGAGCTTCAGTTACAGCAGGAAGAATGGTCTTATCAAGCCTATTTGCATGACCAGGAGTTGGAAGATCAAAGAAGGCAATTTGAAGAACATATTGCAAAAGAACTAGCAAGAAAAGATGAGCAGATGAAGTTTTTGCTAGCTCAAGTTCAAAGGCAACAAGCTCAAGTAGCTCCTTGCATCCCAATTTTCAGTTAGCCATAATTTGAAGCTGCAAACCATCTTATGCAGGAGGAGGTTCGTGAGAACAAGTTTCCAAGTTTCAAAGACTTACCTTGTGAGTCTTTAATACCAAATAGTAAGCCTCCTTATGACCCTCCTATCATTCAGATTCTAAGTTGGAATGGTTCATCTATTCCACCCAGTGAGATTCCTCCATCAACCATGCAAATAGAATCATGCCTTGACATATAGAAAGAAGAAGAGCAACCCATTGATCACGATATGTTACTTCTTTGGGAGGAGATTAGAAATGTACATCCCCTGCATTAAGCTATAAGTGTCATCAATTGCAGCAACAAAAGATTGAGCAGGAGAAGACCTCTCAATATAAATCTCATATTGCTTCAGTCGATGATCCTCTTATTTCTGTTGAAAATGGTCCAATTGTAGCAATGGTTTTAGAACAACAAGAACATGAAGTATTGGACTATGCTAAAGAGTAAGATACTATGCACATTTCAATGCTAGTAAACCAATTGGGACAATAAAAGGAGGATAATGATGATGAAGTGTTCAACTTCATAGTTGACCAACTTCCTTCTTTTTATGATCAAGATGAAGGAGTTGTGCATACATCATTGGTAAATCAAGTTCTTGATGAACATGAAGGAGAAGATGATGATTTTGTGCAAGAGGTTGTTGTTCAAGCTGAACAAATTTTCAAATCAGAGCCTATAATTGAAAAGAACATTATTGACATTTTATTAGCACCTGATGAAAGTTGCATTAAGTCGAAAATCATCCCTCCTACTCAAAAAAGTGAAGAAGACATTGAGGAAGATGTGTTTGGAATGATTTAGATACTTTTTGTATCAGTTTGGATACCAAACCAATACCTCTAAGTGAGGTTTACCATGAACAACATGATCATATGGAGGAGGTTACCATTTTTTCACCAAGTCAGTCACAGGAGATAGACCTTTCCAATCAACAAGATGATAAGATGGAAGTCCATGAACAAGAGATCAATAAGAAAATCCTAAGCTTTGTCCTTACAAGAGGTTGTCCTATTAGGTACTCATCCCAGATGGAGTCCAATAAAGTCCCCATGCATGAAGCTTTACTGGGAGATGAAACCAAGGATGTCTTTGTAGATGTTCAATCCTCATATCCTCTTTGGGAGAGCAATTCATATGATCGGTTTGATCAAGTAGGTGGACTTGTTCACCTTGTTCAAAAGATAGTACTTCTTTTTGTTGGTTATCTTTATGTGTCTTATTTCTCCTTAGCTAACCTTAAGTATGCAAGTCATTATAAGTTGGGAAGAAATGGAAGCTATTTCAATATCCTGTAAAAGGTTTTGTTTAGCTAAGTTTTGTCTTATTGTTAGTATATGATAGGTTTTAGTTGTAGTTTGTCATTTTCCCTAAGTGCCTAGTGCATAGTTCTGAAGGAGTAATAAGTGTCATACTACTACAATCCATTGTAGTTATAGAAGAGAGGTGTCCACAATATGAAACAATGAATATGTTTATCCCCTATCACACACAAAAGACATCTCCCTTATATAGCTGCAAGAAATTGTTGTAGTGTTTCAAAAGTGTATTGTTGTTTTGTCCTATCCTAATTTGTCAATACACATGCCTAATTCATCACAGTAAGGTGTTAAGATCACTGTCATTAACCACACACCTGTACTCAATAGATTAGGATAGGTTTTTGAGAGAAATGAGAGTTTTTGCAGTCATGTGTGATGTGTTGTTTCAGTTTTCTATTAGTCTCAGTGACTCTATGCCCAATGAAAAGCATAAGGCAACTGGTCAAAATGTTTAGTAGGAAAACATATAGCAGAAGTCACAAAAAATGTTACCTATTTTCGCTACTAGCTCAATCAGGTAGAGCTATGATATTTTACACATGGGCAAGAAGGTGCATTTTTTATTCAGCTAAATTGCATTCGTGATTATTTGAAAAGAAAGACAAAAGATTGTAATATCATTTTCATGGCAGAAAGATGCAAGAGATATCAGATCAATATACCTAAGAAGGAGAAACAAGTGCAAAGTATGAAAAGAATACATGTTTTTGTCTAACTTGTTTGCTTCATGTGCAGACATGGGGAAAATAACTTTTTGTTCACTGAATTATAGCATGTGGGGTAAAATGTGGCTCCCACAAGGGTTGAGGCCAACATGCTGATGGAGATGGGTGTTTCTTTGCAATTTTTTGAATTTTTTCCTTATCGGAAAGACCTACCCCGATCGACAAGATGACCCGATGAGTAGTACAAAGTGTAGAATATTGTCATCGACTAAAGGGGAGTGGTTTCATGTTATCCCGATGACCCAATGGAAAGGCCCAGGCGTAGACCATTTATCCCACATTGGCCGCACGAAGGAAATTTTTCGCTTTTATATGCAAGGTCACAAATATCCTTAGTATCAAAGCTTAAGGGATTTGGAAAGTTGCAGCTCAGCGTTGGTGAGCCCCCCGTGTGCGCGCGCATCTCAAAGTGGCTAAATTTTGTAGTAAAAGGGCAAATTAATAGGCAAGCAAGTTGCATAGGATCTAGCGGCCATCTCTATATCGCTATCCGAAAGTGCTCGACTGTTAATCTCTGTGACTTAGCGACTGATGAGGTGGTGTCCAGATGGTGGCCAGCTAGATGTGCAGTCAAACCAGAGAGTGAGCTATCAAACAGATCTCAACATCGATGGATCTCTAAACAGATTCACCGAAGGCATCGGTTTCATCGAAATAAGAGGTATCGCTGAAACTGCAGTTTCGATGAGACAAGAAAATTGTTTGCTGAGGTAGGAAGTTTGGCCGAAAGACTAATGCTGAACAAACCAAAGTGAAACGGTGGGTCTAGTGGCGCTGAGGTGGCAGATGAAGTCATTCTCAGGTGGATCATGTGGCAAATCATAGACTGACATGTGGCACAGATGGCAGAAGAGGTGGAAGGTCCACCGATGATGACGCAATAGAACAGGTAGCATGTCATAAAAATTATATCGAGTAGACCTTGGTTGCAATGAATCTCTAAAAGGTTTCGCCAAAGGCATCGGTTTCATCAAAATAAGAGGTATCGATGAAACTATAGTTTTGATGAGACATGAAAATTGTTCATCGAGGGAGTAGTTTGGTCAAAAGAATGATATCCAACATAACCACTAGCGATGTGGCGGTCCAGGTGGATCCGCGAGCAGTTCGTAGGTTGACGCATGGCAGGCCTGATAGATAGGTCGTTCCCAGGAGGATCTCATGAGAGAACCAGGGGGTGCCACATGGTGACATGCAGAAAAGGGGAGCAGATCAGCTAGGGTTAACAAGAATGCAAATCAAGAAAGATCAACGGTGATGCGAGAGATCTAACAGCGGTCACTATACCGCTATAGAAAGAAGCTCGCCGATTATCTCCATGACTTGGCGACAAAGCACATGCGTAAAAGGTGAGCGGCTCAAGTGCTAAGGATTGAGCAGTTTGAGGGCAGATCAACGGTCATCCCTATACCGCAAGATGAAGATGCTCGATAGTTATCCCCTGCGACATAGCAACTAGAAACGTGGCAGGTTGAGATGGCGGTCAAGATGGCAAATAAGGTGAACCCGCAAGTGAACTAGTGGCTGACATGTGGTGACACCATGGCATAAGAGAGTCACTCAAAGAGGCTTAAGGTTGAGCAAATTAAGAGAGATCAACAGTGATCAAGAATGATCTGACGATTGTCACTAAGGTGCAAGGAAAATTTGCATGCCCAGGAATCGCTGCGACAAAGTGACTGGCGAGGTGGCAAGTTGAGGTGGTCGTCTAGGTGGGCTCAGAATGAATCAGGATGTGCCACATGGTAGAGCGTAGAAGAAGAACCAAGGCGAGCCCAGGAAGAGGTGGGTCCAGTCTAAAGGTTTGAGGTGTTTAGGTGGAGCCTAGGTGGTGGCCATGGACAAGTTAGATTGTAACATGTGGAAAGGGTCTGCAGATGAGTGACTCAAAAGTGGGCCCGTCTATCCCTTTTCCAAGTCAATTTCAAAGTAGTTAAAAAGCAAACAGGTTCCTGAAGATCTAGTGGTTGTCGCTATACCGCAATGAAAAGGTGCATGAAGGTTAATCCTCGTGACATAGCGACAAGCTGTAAACAGTCCCATTGGTTTCTGTCATGTGCTGACGGTTAATGCAGGCAGTTAAATCAAATGGTCAGGTAACCGGTAGCATCCAAGTGAACTCAACACGAAATGACGAGAAGTCATCAATTTTGGAGGATTTTTTCTTTCAGTTAGAGTCCTGATTTGGTGGAGAGATGACAACACATATTTTTGGGAGCCAAAAGTCATTTTTAAATTTTGAAAGCTTACTTGTATAAGGGACTTCTTGTCACTTAGTTCTCTAGTTCTTGAGTTGGTACTTGCTCAGCAACAGATATTCATGCTCTTGTAACTCATTTCTTATGAGTTTTTCGAGATTTGTAATGCAGATACCTCCTATTGATCAATGAAGAAGTCCATTTTCCTTCTCACATTTGTGTTGTTCAAGCATTGTGTGTGAGTTCTTAGAGTGAATTTTTATGATTTTTATAGAATCCTTCTTTTCATCTTATTGCCTCAGTGTTATGATCACATGCAGCATGTTATAGTGCAGGTCAGTGAATGTGTTGTTATATTTAATGTTTGAAGCTATGAAAATATCAGTGTTTTCCTCTTGCAAACATATAAAAGTTTAAACCTTTCATATGAATCATTTTTGTAAGCATGCATATTTGAGTTGTGAGATTACAAAGCTTCATTATCTGAGTATTTTTGTGAGGTTTGTAAGCATTTGCAAGTCAGTTTCAGTCATTGGTCGATCACCTTTTTAGCAATAGTTTCATTTTATGCATATCCTTCTTCCCTTTTCTCAGAAATTCAATTAAGTTTTTAGGTGATCAAATAGGAAGTAGGCCTATAATCTGGAGGTCTGCTCTTATAATAGGATACCCACGGCCTGAGATCAGTCCTATGTGTTACTGGATTGTAGGAATTTCAAGCTTGCATCGGGTGCCTTTCCAAGTGACAACACTAATCTAAAGGACAAAAGCGCTAACCTATGATACAAAAGCACTGCTCTGTGGACTAAGAAGTGATAAATCATTGACAAAAGTGCTATCTGAATGACAACATGCATTAAATTGAAGGAAAAAAGTGATGTTCTAAATGTTAAATGCATTGATTTATAGACAAAAGCACTAACCTAAATGACAAATACTCTAACCTATCAAATAAAAGCTTTGTCAGAACTCACAAAGGCGTGAATCTAGATTACAAATGTCTTAAATTTGTTTTTGCGAGAACTAGACAGGATATTAGAAAGATATATGTGAGGCTCTAGCCCCACGGTGGGCGCCAAAATGTGTTGACTTGAATTTCATCATCAAAATACTACTTGCAACATATTAGTTACACAAAATACAAAGGAAATGCTACAGGAAATCCAAACTAAACCAATGAAACTACATGAAATTGATATTAAAATAAAAATACTATTTTTACCTTCATGATTTAAGTCTCATTGTGGCCTAACTCCACTGTTCCTGGTTGTAGATGGTGTGCTATGAGACAAGCACTGATAGCTTCCAAGATGGTATATGAAGAATAGATAGATAATCTTCAAGATTAAAACTCAGATGCATAAGTTTTCACAAATGATTAACTTGAAAACTCACTTGAAGACTAACTCTTTCTCAACTCAAACTCCTGATTTTATAGACCTTGAGAGGATAAGATGATGTGGCCTGGATCAACAGTCATGATCAAATTTGCAGATTTGGATGGTTGTGAGCAAAGGTGAAGGTTGGGAGAAAAGGGGGAAGGAGAAGACAAGTGTCACTCATCTCACCTTGACTGGGTTGTTGACTAAGAGAATCCAGGGATGGTTGGAGAAGATTTAGGCATGAGAGAACAAGTGGAATCAAGTCCTTCCTAAGATGTAGGGATCTTGGAGAGAATATAGAAGAAGGTTAAGAAATATGTGTACGTACACAATATTTCATTAAATTTGGAAGTTGGAGATAAATGATGAATTAATATTTAAGAAATATTAATATCTTTAGCCACATGATTGATGAGTTGGCAAAGGGAAGATTAAGTGGAGATGGAAGAATGAGTTGGAAAAGAGATTAAATAATTAAGAATTATTTAATATTTGAAACTATAGGATAGAAGAATAACCATTAAATATTAGATATTTAAATGATTGGGGGAATAATTAAATACTAGTTATTTAATTGATTGGATAGAAGAATAATTAAATATTTAGATATTTAATTAATTAGAGGAATAGGATAGATGAATTAATTAATAAAATATTTCAATTAAATTTATTAATAGAAAGGCACGAAATGAATTAAATAAATTAATCTTTTCAAATTAACTATTTAATAAAAGAATAAACATTAAATAAATATAAAATATTTATTGAAGAAGTTGAGAAAGTACAACTTTTGAGATCCCAAGAGCATCTGCAAGCAAAAGACCTATCACAAGAGAAGATTGGATACATAACACAAAAAAGGCTTTGAAGAAAAGATTATCATTTCAAAGAGGGAATTGAAAAAGAAAAGTTACAATACAATGCTTATGACAGGAGAATAGAAAACCTAAAGATGCAACCCTAAAGAAACCCTAAAGGGATAAAGAGTATTTAATAATTAGAAATACCTACAATATTATTAAAAGCCTAAGTTTAGCTTAAGCGTAGAGTATAATAGACTAATAATTAAATAAATAATTATTAGCTAATACAAGATAACTCTAACACCCCCCCTTAAGATGAACCTAGGGAGTAGCTAAAAACAATAAATGTAGGAAAGAAAAATGCAACTACAAGAAGAAGGCAAATTTGGGTCCCGACAACAAAGCTTGATGAGGTACCCAATCACAACCAAATCTCTATGAAATGGAGAAATAGAGAAAACCGCATGGGAAAAAACTCTACTCCAAAAAGAGATGGGAAAAGCATGCAAAAAAGAACATGAAGGAAGGAAGGCCGCAATGAGACCCCCCAAGGACAACTTCCTTCACCCCAAGCATAGAGCACAACTAAAGATAGCACAGAGATGCACAAGGTTTAGTGAAGATGTCAACAACCTGTTCCTCTGTAGGAATGTACTCCAAGATCAGAAAGCCATCCTGAATCAACTGTCTGATGAAGTGCATTTGAAGCTCAATGTGTTTATACCTTTGGTGCTCCACTGGGTTGTGGGAAAGGTGAATGGCACTCTAATTGTCACACCAAAGAATAGTGGGACTATCAAGAGGAAACCCAAACTCAGTTATCAACTGTTGAAGCCATAAAACCTCCTGGCTAGTGAACATCATTGCTCGGTACTCAGCCCCTGTAGATGATAATACAATAGCAGACTGCTTCTTGCAAGACCATGTGATAGGACTAGAACCAAGGCAAAAAACAAAGCCAAAAGTAGACTTCCAATCTTGAGCATCACCAACCCAATCTGAGTTAGTGAAGCCAACAATGTGAGGGGATCTTGAAGTATAGTGAATGCCAAACTGTGTAGTGCCCTGAATGTACCTCAAAATACATTTGGTTGCTTGTCAATGGCTCTCATGAGGATCATGGGAGAACCGAGAGACAAGACCAATCACAAAAGAAAGATCCGAGCGGGTATGGGTTAGGTATAATAAACTGCCAACCAACCACTTATATAAGGTAGAATCCATAGAATGTGTAGAATAAGTGGTAGACAAAACAACACCTGACTAAAATGGTGTGGGTGTGGGCTTGCAAGTAAGCATGTCAAATCTATGAAATATATCAAGAGCATAATTTTACTAAAGTATGAAAATCCCATTGGAAGACTGAATAACCTGTCGGCACAAAAAATAGTGCAGAAGGCCAAGAACTGTCATCTCAAATTGCTCCATCAAGGCTCGCTGAATATCATCAACATAGAGCATACGAATGACTATATCATCCCCCGGACGCTGAATGTAGACTATAGGATCGAAATGACAACGTGTAAAGAGTATGGAAAGCAAGGAGTCCATCTTCTCATACCAAGCCCGAGGAGCCTGTTTGAGACCATATAATGAACGTCAAAGTCTACAAACCAAAGAGGAATCCTGCATAAATCCCCGAGGCTACTCCATATAGATCTCCTCATGAAGGTCTCCATGAAAGAAAGAACTCTTCACATCCATCTGAAAAATTGTCCATCCCTGTGAAGCTACCAGAGAAAGTACAAAGCGAATAGAATTCATCTTGGCGACAGGAGAAAATGTCACAGAGTAATCAATACCCTCCACCTGAGAAAACCCCTTCGCAACAAGATGAGCCTTATACTTATTAATCAAACCATCTCCAGCATACTTGGTATGATACACCCACTTGCACCGAACCAACTTTCTTCCCTTCGAAAGAGAACAAAGATCCCAAGTATGATTCTTCATCAAAGAAGAATACTCCTCATCCATGGCCCTATCCCACTCTGGGTGACCTATCGCCTCTGAAAATTTCTGAGGATCATCCAAAATGGCATGACTTAGAAGACTAGAACCAGATGTATGTGCACGAGTATGATGAGTGTCAATAGGATCATCTGCCATAGAACCAACAACATCAACTATAAACCGGACCCACTTGGGCAAAGGTTGAGCAACGGGTGGTGGTGGTGGTGGTGGTGGTGGTGGTGGTGAAGGTGGACCATCTACATCATCCTCAAGGAAGAAGGAATCCTCAAAAGATGAAGAGGGAGGAGGAGGTAGTGAGGGAGAAGATGCTAATGGATAATCCATCTGAGGAAGGTGCTCATCAAACTGGACATCCCGCCTAAATAGGACCTCTCTGGAATCAGGATCAAACAACTTGTATGCCTTAACATCCTCACAGTAGCCAACAAAAAAGAGTGGTCGGGACTTCCTCTCCAGGGCTTTCCTCTGAGCATCTAGAATAAATGCCCAAGCCTCACTACCAAAAACTTGGAATGAAGAAACATTAGACTTGACATGGGACCAAGCCTCCTCTGGAGTCAACTGGCGCAATGCCTTATGAGGCATCCAATTCTAAATATAGGTGGCACAATTAATTACCTTAGCCCAAAAAGCAGGCTACATAGAACATGACTTAATCATACAATTGGCCATCTCCCTTAGTGTTTTGTTCTTTCTTTTAGCAACACCATGCTGCTGAGGGGTGTGAGGAACTGATAACTGATGCTGCAAACCATGCTCTGTGCAGAAATCTATAAAAGCCTGATTCACATATTCTCTCCCATTATCTGTGTGTATCCTCTTTATAGAAAGACCAGACTACTTCTCTACAAATGTCTTAAAGACTTGAAATGAATCAAAGACATCAAACTTGTATTAAAGAAAGCACACCCATGTGCATCTGGAGAAGTCATCAATGAAAGTGAGCACATACTTGGACCCTGAAAAAGATGGAGTAAAAAATAACATAAGATCATTGTGGATCAAATCCAAGGATGCCTTAGCATGGGTGGCTCTTCCTATAGGAAAAGGATCATGATGATGCTTGCCAAGTGCACAACCTCGACATACACCATCAGTTTAGGATATCTGAGGGAGCCCAATAACAAGTGCCTATGTGATCATTTGTTATAAGTACTTGTAGCTGGCATGGCCAAAATGCTCATGCCATAGTCTGCTCACTGAATCTGCATGTGCTATAAGAGAAACACCTGAACCATCTAGACTCTCAAATCCATCAAACCAATATAACCGAGAATCAGGATCAACACTGACAGTAATCACAACTAAATCAGGATCATGGAGCTCTTGAATAACCACATCATGTGGTGAGAACTAAACCATTTTACCAGAGCCAGAATGACAGATATGATAAACATAGAGGAGGTTCGTAGAAATGTCAGGAACCAAAAGAACATCCTCAAAACAACCACCTGTCAATGGAACAGAACCTAAACCTAAAACTGAAAGTTGTGCTAAGTCACCAACTGCAATCTGTAAAGTATTATTGTGATCAAGTGAGGTAACAAGTTGCGGTGAGTGTGTCATGTGGTGAGAAGCCCCGTAATCAATAATCCAAGTAGATGCAGAAGGAATAGATCATGCAAAAAGAGCATGTCCTTTCCCAGTAGAAGAGGAAGATGGAGGATGAGGAGGAGAAATATGATGTTGTTGCATGGCTACCTCCAAGGCCTCTAATCATTTCCAACAGCGAGAAACTGGATGACCTTCTTTGCTATAGAAACTGCAAAGTTCATCTAACTTCTTAGTTTTGGAGGAAGACTCACCAGACTTAGAAGAGTGCTCTTTTTTGGGATAGGACTGGTTTGTAATCAGACTTAGGTGGTGGCTTGGAGGAATGCTCACTACCAACTAAATCCTTCTTAGGCTTCGATTTCTGCTTCTTGTTCTCTTTAGATGTCTGAGTGACCAATGCTTTTGGTTGTGATCTTGTGAGAGTGTCCAACTAAGATAGGTGAGCCTACTCATGAGTCAAGCAATCACATAATACATGAAAAGTAGGCAAGGTGATGCGTGTACCCAATGCATCCATGGTAGAATAAAATGTGGAAGCAAATATCTGATAGGGACCTTGAAGCTTAGAGAGAATTAGGTAGATACACTATGGGTTTGTCTTATTCTTACCACAACTGTCTAAGATAGATTTGGTGGTTTTGAACTTGTTCAGAAAGTCCTCAATGTGAGGAAAAGATTCAGGTAACAAGGAAGAGAGCTTGGGCTCAATCTGTAATGCTCTGAACCCATTGACAACACCAAAGAGAGTTTTAAATTTGGACCACATAGCCTGAGGAGTGAGCAAACCATCAAGGTGAAAAAGCAAGTTGTCTAAAACATGTTAGGAGATGACACCCATAGCCTCATCCATCTTATTCTGATGCTGAAGAATCTCAAAAGGATGTTGCAATAGCAGCTGATCCGCATCCAAACAGGACCACAACCCCCTTGATCTGAGAAGCCTCGTCATATGAGCTTTCCAGAGGTGATAGTTCTAGGATGTAATAAGTTCAATTGAAGAATCTTCCATGGGAACCTGTACCTGAACCAGACCTACTCTTGATTTTTTTAATTAAGTGATCTTTTAGACTAGACAAAAGATGCAAAAGGGGTTTTTTTGTTTTTGTTTTGAGTTTAGGTGTTCTGATTTTCTTAAGTAAATTATAGAAAATAGTAAAAAATAACACCCCCCAGTCCCCACAATATGTAAAACAAAAACCCAGTACAATCTGATAGCCAGAAAAGAAGACAAGAGCAAAGAAAATGTGACAAACACTATCTTGTGTGCCTAGTGATTTTTCTGAAAAAAATAACTCCAAATCTAAGAATAACTCTCCAATACCTTTTCGACGCCTATTCATTTTCCAAAAAACAGAGTCTGTTTGCCCAATTTATGGCTCCTAGAGTGCAAAAAAGAGTGTTGACTTGGACGAAAAAAAATAGGTACCAAATGAAAAAATCGGCAAATCTCACCACTAGATCTGAGTATAGTTCGAAAAAAGATTTCCGACGCCTATTTGTTTTCGAAAATCCGACTCCATTTGCCCAAGTTATGGCAAAAAGAAAAAAACCCCTCTTATAAGGGCTAAACTTAAAAAAAAAATCTCAAAGCTAAAGTTGTCCAAACTCGACAAATTTTATATAAAAATGGGGGTTTTTGTGTATTCTGAGATCAACGGTGAGGTCTTTTTGAGCTCAAAATGCCTAGAAACAAAAAAGATACCCCATATCCAAACTAAAAACTCTGAAAAAGAACTGAAACCCTTGCCTCTAGAGAAAATCTTCTGAAAAGAAATCAAGAACAAGCAGCTACATATGATGGCTTTGATACCATGAAGAAGTTGAGAAAGTACAACTTCTTAGATCCCAAGAGCATCTGCAAGCAAAATACCTGTCACAAGAGAAGATTGGAGACAGAACACAAAAAAGGCTCTGAAGAAAAGATTATCATTTCAAAGAGGGAATTGAAAAAGAAAAGTTACAATACAACCCTTATGATAGGAGAATAGAAACCCTAAAGATGTGCAACCCTAAAGAAACCCTAAAGGGATAAAGAGTATTTAATAATTAGAATAATTATTAAATACCTACAATATTATTAAAAGCCTAAGTTTAGCTTAAGCATAGAGTATAATAGACTAATAATTAAATAAATAATTATTAGCTAATACAAGATAACTCTAACATTTATTTAATTGCTCATAGCCATTTTTATGTGTATACACTTTTAACTCCTTAATAAATTTGATGGACTCTTCATGGCCTTGCTTGATGATTGAGTTCCTCCATTCAATATTTTTCTTTGCCACATACAACACGTTATCATCTAAACCATCCACAGGCTTCTCAGCAAGAAATTTCATAACTCCAAACTTTTACACATCATTCATTTGTATCAATACTGCTACCCATTTATTCTTTTCTTTCTCTCATGCTAACGCTTCCAATTCGAGCTCCTTACTTACATCCACGATATCCCCAAACACTTTTATCAAATTATCAATGTAATATGTACCTTGTTGTGTTATGGACTCAAGCCATTTATTAAAAAATTCAGCTATCATGCGGTTCCTTTGAACTTGATCTAATAGCTTCAGGTTCACTGGTGATTTCAGATCAAAGGATAGTGACATTTGTGACAGAGGCTGGGGATTCGGGCTATGGATGGCATTAATATATTCTACCATCTGTCTGACAACCTGCTTCAACTCTTGTTTGTCCTTTTCATCCTTCCAAGTTTTGGATATCATCCTTTTGGCAGAGGACTCCAAATGCTTAGCGTCCGCAGACCTTGAAGCAACTCCGAGATCAACCTTTTCAACAACATAATCTTTTTCACTGGCATTTTCGGCATCTTTATTTGAGATGGGCCTAGCCACTTCTGCTACCCAATGCCCTGTATCATCATCAATATCTATCATAGCCTTTGTCTTAAGCTTTTTTGACTTAGATGTTTTCCTAAGGCATTTTCTAACCATGCCTTCAATGGGAATGGTGACGAGAACCACATTGCATTTTTTTTCTAATAGAAGCCTCTAGCCATTTAGGATCACTAGAGGAAACTTTGGGTGGAGGCATCTGATAGCTAGGAGGACCAACAATGGTCATGGTGCATATTGGATTCTAGTCTTCTTCAGGTTCTTTTTCCTTGTCCATGTCTTGAATGGGGGGATCATTTGGCACTTGTTAATCCATGGTTACTTGAGTCTCTTTGCCTGAGTCTAGATCAACAACAATCTGGTCCACCATAGGTTTCCTACTTTCCTTTTTTCTCTTAGAGCACATGACTCGAATTGGCAAGGGATTCAATGGAGATTTCTTTAACCTTTTACTCCCAACTTCTTTGGCCCTTCATGTTGTGGCACCTACAATATCAACAATCACATTAGAGGAATAAGTGGGAAACTGAGTAGCAACATGAAGTTGACCAATTGTTTCCACTTTAGGAGCGAATTTGCGGTCCCTAGACCACTTCTATGTTCTCCTTATGAAATTAAAGGATTTAGTCTGAATACTTTCTTACTCTCTTCTGTCCCAATTAATTTCGGGAATCGATTTCCCTTCACCTCTCTCATTGAACTCGGGATCTAATACATCTTCACTCTCTTCCTCCTATACTCCTAAAATATTTATTGACAAACTCATTGTAACTATATGTTGCAAAGTGAACCTTGACCACATTCTTCTTCTGACCTCTAATTCATCATAACAATTTTCCCAATAGTCTTCTAATTGGGGTTCATGTTGGAAATCTGCATCAACATTCAAATGCTCTATTGCATATCCTCTATTGTCAAACTTGTGTCTGGCTACGTAAGGCTGCAAGTTAAATCTTTTGAATTCTAGTTCTAGGTTCAGAGCTTCAAAAACAAATTTGCAACTGTAATGGCCAAGTTCAATTGGAAAGGCTACCCGAGACTTACCTTTTTCCTTTAATTTCTTATCTATGTGGGCAAGTTCTCTACAAACTTCAATAAGCACATGGTTGTCTAGGGCATACCTGGGCAATTTAAATGGTTCACCTTCAAAGCCCCCCACTCTAATGTAGGTAAATCTGGAGAATTGGATGTATTAACTTCCATATATGTTGACTAACTACATGGCTTCAACTGATATCCTTTTATTCACATTTCCCAGTGATTCAAAGACAAGTTTGCCTAAAAAGACATCATTCCATCTCGTAAAATTCTCAGCATACTTTTGTTGTTGCAAGTGTGTGTAATACTCATACACTTTCATGCCATCGACCCAGAGTTCATGATGAAACCCTTCCCATTCTCTGGTACAAGAAAGAATATAAAATAGATAAGAAGACATATAGAAACTGGTCATACTGACAAAATTATGCACCCCCATGGAGTCTGTCAGTGATAACTTGTGCCCAGTCTAGATATTTTTCACCAACCAGCAACACTTGAATGTAAAAAATACATCTAGTCTTCCCAGTAGAAGGCATGTGCATTACCTTTAAGTCTATTCAACATAATTACAATATCTCACACCTCTATTATGAAATGCTCTCTTGTGAGAGGTCTGGGTAACCTGGAACCTCCTTTCAGCAACTTAAGAAGCCAATTACTGGCAATGACGCTCTTGTAGGTGCCCTTTTTTTCAAAGAAAAATGTGTATGAAGTACCAATAGTCCTGTCCTCATACGGATCCTTATGGCAAATTCACATGGCGGCCATCACCGTTTCCCTGTCAATTTTCACCAACACCTCACCACTACTGGTTCTAATGCACCCGTTGTCCGCATCATATATACTCATGCATTCCATAACCATTTCAGGGCAAGGGGCAGCAGTAGGGAATTCAACAACTTCAATCAACCCACTCTTAACAATCTTTCTCATCATTGAATTACCATTTGGGTTTCCCACTCTCTCTAGAAAATCTCTCAAGTCAACCTAAGCCAAAGAAGTGTCTCCCAGCTTTGGAAGTGTACTCACTAAACATGATGTACAACCAAGTTTTGGCAAGGTCAGCCTCATGACAGCCTCTCTTACATTCATCAAACAGTTTCAAAATAATGGCAGAATTCTACCCAAAACAAAGAATTTCACTACAGTGGCTTTCTAAGCAAGCAACACAACAAGAAAGGTAAAACCAAAACTCACCTGTTACTGTCATGAAATATCTGCAACCCTCAGAAGTATGGATCTATAATTACCTTCAATGCCCTTCGCTTCTCCAACAATAAGCAACTACTAAATTACAACTGAAGGGTTTGCATATTAAAGGTAAGAAAATCTATATAAAACTTACGCATGCTTCTTAACAAATCATACAATCATGTGAAGGAAATTCTGATTTGAAAGGATTCTGACGACCGCTTTTATTACAAATCACTTCCACACAAGCAGCTTGAGCTTTCATGATTACTTTACATAATAAGAATTTTCAAACTTGACATGCTCAAAATATTCCTTTTTACACGCCACCTTTCATTAACTTGCCCCGCCTTGTTATATTTCTAGAGCCAAATTACAATGAACTTTGAACTGTGAACCATTTAACAAAAAGTTCTATGGTTCAAGTTCAATATGAGAGAACAATAATGAAGAGGACTTGAAGTATAAAGTACCACCTTGCGGCTCAACACAAAACTAAACTAGGAATGAGCAAATAATTTAAGGTGAACACAAAGATGAACCTCAAACCTTGAACCAGACAAGAAGGGTTCAATGGTTCAAGATAAAAAATGACCTAGCATACTTACACTCGCTCCTTAACAACAAACAAAGTTGTGGGACACATAAAGGCGCTAGGTGAACTTTGAACTTTGAACCAAGACACGGGTTCAACATATAGGTTCACTGAAACAAGACACGTAAGACCAATACATAATTAAGAACAAAACGTGTCTAATTTGGGGAGGCAACATTAATTACTCTTTATTTTACCAAAGATAGGATTTTGACTATTGATAAAATAATAGGATAACATCGGCTCTGACTAGGGACCGGGACTAAAAAGGAGCAGGAAATGAATCTAGAATCTTTGGTTACGCACACAAGCCAACAAAAACAAAGGCCCAACCATAACAAACCATGACAAAACAAACAACACACCAAAAAATTATGTACAAAGCAGGGGGACACCTGCTTACAACTAGTAAAACTTTAAATCCTGCCCATTGAAGGATAGGGGCAGTGCAGTTCCATCAAGATATTCTAGTTTAAATGAGTTAGGGCCCAATACTTGATTAATCATGAATGGTCCCTTCCACATAGAATCAAACTTTTCGTGAACTCCCTTTGGTTCTCTATGTCTGTCCCGGAGCAGGACCTGATCTCCCAGCATGAACCTTCATGGTCTAGTTCTATGATCAAAAAAATTCTTTACCCTGGCCTCATGTGCAATGATACGATCAACCAACTCTTGTCATTCTTCCTCAATTTTTGAAAGGTACATAATTCTCTTCTCCAGAGCACTACAAAACAATTCATTTTTAACCACCTTCTGCAATCTAGTTGCTGACAATTCTAGAGGCAAAGACAATTGAGCTTCAACCTCGTTTACCAATTCAAGTGGTGTCATACCTATGGCCCTTTTAGGTGAGGTCATATTTGATCATAATGCTTCATATAGCTTTTTATGCCAATCCTTCACATTCTCAGTCACCAATGTCCGCATTATAGAGATCAAATTCTTATTGCTAGATTCGGCCTGGTCATTTCCCTGTGGATAGTAATCTAAAGAATGGGATAAAATAATACCATGATCATAAAAAAACATGCTCATTTCCTCTAAGGAAAAATTTGTGGCATTAACAGTTACAGGTTTTTAGGGAACACCAAACCTAGTAAGGATGTTTTCTTTAAGGAAATTATAAACAATTTCTGAAGTAGTCTTCTTAACGGGAACTGCCTCCACCCACTTCATAAAATAATCTATAGTTGTGAGAATATGAGTATGACCTGCACTTGACTGAGGGTTCAATGGGACAATGAAATCTAAACCCCATTGCTTGAAGGGTTCATCTATAACTATCGACCTTAATGGTAATGCAACTAATTGGGGCTTCCCTAAGAATAGCTTCCATTTTTCACAATCTGTGACCCATTTGTATGCATCTTTAAACATGCCTGGCTAGTAGTAACAACTCCTGAGGATCTTGAAATTTGTTACTATTGATGAATAATGTCCTCTACATGCTTCACTATGGAATGCCTTCAGAAGCTTTTCCTGCTGCTCCTTGTCAACACACCTTAGGAATGCTCCATCCAGGCCTTTCTTATACAAGATATCGTCAAAAATCACATATTTGGATGCCTTTAGTCTAATATTTCTCCTTTCTTTAGGATTTAAATGATCTGGGCATTCTCCATATGTTAGGAAATGAGCCACATATGTGAACCATTCATCTTGCAAGCTAACAAATAAGGTCAATGGCAGTTCTTCCTTTTCATCTTTGTTTTCCTCTATTAAACGACATAATCCCTACCCCCCCACTAGTTTGATTGGCCTAATAGCCAAGTCAAATTCCTAAACCTTTGAAACCCAGGCTTCTCTATTGTTCATCCCCACCTCTTTCTGGGTCAAGATACTTTTCACCATGGGATTTGGCACAAAAACAATTCAATGAGAATGCAGAATATAATACTTGAAGTGCTTGACATCTTTAACAACCACAAAAGCCTACTTCTCAACTAATTAATAATTCAATTCATGCTTCTTGAGAAAAACGCTAATGAACATAATAGGGACTTCTTCATTCAACTCATTCTTTTGCAAAAGAATGTCGAACATTGTGTGTTCTGAGGCATAGAAATACATAATGAAATCCTTTTTGAAATCAAGATTAATTAGAGTTGGATCCCAAGAAATTGCCTCCTTTACCTCTTCAAAGGATTTCTTTGCTTCTTCCTTCCACTTGAAAATATTCTTTTCACTCATCATACCTACAATGTGTTTGGTGACTTCGATCAAATCTGGCACAAATCTCCTGAGAAAACTCACTTGTCCAAAGAATGATTTGACACCGCTTTTGTTTGATGACAAACTTAACTGTTGAATAGATTTTACCCAATCAGGATCAATCTTAATTCCATCTTGTGAGACTATATGCCCTAATAGCTTCCCCTCTGTGACACAGAAAACTAATTTCTTTGGATTGAGGGAGATACCATGATCTCTACACCTTTGTAGCATAGTCTCCAAATCTCTTAGGTGATTTCTCCTCCTCTTAGAAAATACTGTCAAATCATCCAGATAGATAACTATAGTCTTACCAATGAGGTCACCAAATGAGAGGTTCATTGCCCTTTGGAAAGTTGCTCTAGCGTTTATTAGGTCGAATCGCATGCAGTTATAGGCAAAAGTTCCCCAAGGTCTGGTGAAGGTTGTTTTGTGTTGGTCTGCTTCTACCACACTTATTTGGTTGTAGCGAGAAAAACCATCGAGCATTGACATCATTTCTAATCCGGCAACATTTTGGAGGATATGATCCATTGCTGGTAATGGGTAGTTGTCTTTTAAACTGGCTTGGTTCAAGTTCCAAAAATCTACACAGATCCTTATCTCTCTGTTTTTCTTGCGAACCGGAACAATGTTCACTACCTAGGTTGAATGGTGGATGGGGTAGATAATCCTTGCTTGAAGCATCTTATCTATTTATTTGAAAATTGCATCTACAACCTTGGGATTATAGTTTCTCAATTTTTGTCTAAAAGGAGTTGCTCTAGGCTTGAGTAGAATATGATGCTGAAATTGACCATTTCTAAAATCCTTCAAATCCTCATAGGATGAGGTGAAAACGTCAAGGAATTTGCATAAAATCTTGATGAACAAATGTCTTTCCTTTGGAGTAAAACACTTACCCAAATTAACCAATTTTGGGTTCATTTCATCACCTATATTAACTTTTTCATAATCTCCTAAGTTACTGGTACTCTAAGAATTGCTCCTCCCAACATACCTATCATTACAATCAAAGAGGAATTCTGAGGTCACCAAGCCTTTTAGAATTCTATTTCCCTTCAACTGGATAACTTCCTTATTAGAATATTCTCTTAAATCTGTGCAAAATTCATTACATTCAGTCTCAGACCCTTCAAAGAAAGAGGAGACAAACATCTCGACATTTTGAACAAAATTATTGATCTGTTTGTCATTTTCAAACACCTACCAGAAATCAAAAGTATTCAAAACATTAGGGTGATATACCACTCCAATCCTAAAACATCTGCATCAAAGTCTAGATGTGGGAGTAATAGGGAAGCTAAAACGGCCAAGGAGTTTGCACAGGAATTTTGGTTTCTCGGAATTGTCTCAATTGAGAAAGAATCAAATTATTCTATCTCATCCCAGAACCTATTCCTATAATGTCTAAGCCTTTCATTCTTTATTGAGAAGAGACTTTGCACCTACTTGATAATTAATTCCGCATCACCTTTGATGCTCAACAACTTGATTCCTCTTTTCTTAGCATGTTCGAGTCCCAATAATACGACCTCATATTCTACAGTCTTATTAGTGTTTTTGAATTCTAACTTAAATGAAAAAGGAATCTTTTCACCTTTTGGAGAAATGAGCACCACTCCGACACCAGATCTACCCAATGCACAACTTCCATCAAATTCCATCACCCATAGGCCAGCAACAGGGTCTAACACGTCCTCTGGTGTTTTCTTCATGTCATCGGAGAAAAGCAAATAATTGCCAAATCACATTCTTGATACAATATTTGAGATTTTAGATCATCAAAAGGGAAAACTGTATATTTGGGCTTTGGCTCTGGTTGAAGGGCAATTTTTTGTTTACCAATGGGAATTAATGCTTGATACCAATCCATCTTGATTTCTCCTCCCAGATCTTTACAAAAAGTTCTACCTAGAAGCATGCCATAACTTGTGGGAATATCAGCTGCCAGAATAGTCAATTTCACTCTTTTGCTAGGATGTACCACCAGAGAAACTTGAGCATCTTCAATTTGGCCAAGCAAAGGGACTTGCTTTGAGTCCATTAAATAAAATTTTCTAAAGGTTTTAGTGAGGGAAAGGCTAATGCTTTGGCAAATGAAGAAGGCATGATGTTATCTGATGCTCCTGACTCAATGATACAGTTGTTGAGTTTGTAACCATTAATAAACAAAGATATATAAAAGGTCCAGGCTTTTGATCTTGTGATAAAGATGGTTCATTCGGTTCATTATCTAATACCTCTAGAATAGTTTCAGATGACTATGCAGATTCAGTACACTTTTTGACCTATGAGGACTCGAGATTGACCAACAATGACTTAATGGGTTGCAACTGGGAGGTCTCCCCCTGTACATATTTAACTAATTTATCTAGCTCTTTAGGGTTCGACCTAAGGTATTCAATAGGAGATATATGAATTTTAGAAGTCTTACAAAATTCAACAATATCAAAAGAAGTATCAGGATCAAGGCGCTTCAATATCTGAACCTCTTGAACTCTTGAACCACTTTCAAAGTTTCAGTTCATGAGTTCTTTACCTTTGGCTAAGGTTTCAGGAAATGTTGATTTACCTACAGTTTTAGGTTGACGTTGATTCCTAGTAAGGATTGCACAAGAAGGATCTTCAAGGGTCACCAATATATCTCCTCCTCTTTATGAATCTGACTCGTACTCCAGGAAGCGTATTTTAGAGTTGCCAGGTTGCCCAGAGATCTCTTCCTCCTGATCAATCTCACTTATTATTCCTCTTGTATTCATCATTTGTGCATGTCGCACCATTTCTAGACAAGAATGACCATCATGATCATCAATTAGATGGAAAACACACATGTTACCTTTGGGTGGTGGAGCTTCAATTGCTAATCTTTGTTGAGCTAGAGGCAATTGTAAGGTTTTGTCCTGATTAGTAATTCTTCTTGGAATATCTTGATAAGGTTGTGGGTAGGAAGTACTAGCCTTTGGCAATTGTCTTTTGAGAGTTATGACAACATTCATTAATCTTTGTACTATAGGGTCTGAAGAGGTGGAGGGCTGTGTACTAGCTACTTTAAATTCTCTCTTCCATTTTTCAGCAGTAATTAGGTCATCTTCTAACTCAACAGTCAATGTTTTGACTTTTTCTAGAGTTGCTACTCTTTGTCTCCAAATTAAAAAACTTATTTCAGAGGGCATGGAATTTATGAAGAAACATTTCAGGTTGTCATCTAAAGGCTTCTGATTTGCAGGAATTTTATGGACAATTTTATCAAACTTAGCCACAAAATCTCTCATAGATTCAAAAATTTATTTCTTTAATTGGGCCAACTGGGCTAAAAGGGAATGCTCAACTTCTGCCACCTTAAATCTAGCCTCAAACCAAGTTTTCAAATCTTGCCAATTTGTGATTACACCATTTGGCAAATGGTAGAACAAATCTGTCGTTGTCTCGGTTAATGTCTGTAAAAATAGTCTCACTGCTACATCTTCATGTTGGACGGCTATCACACCACATGCAACATCAAATTTATTTAAATCCTCATCAATTGAGACCTTACCATCACCACTAAACTTGGGCAAATTTGATGCAGAGCATCATGAAAAACCAACCAAGAACCCCAAATCAACCATGGAGTCTCAATGACCCAAAATAATCATCAAATTGCAACCTTGATATGTTTGAGGAATATAAAAAGATTACTATCAACCAAACAATCCAATATCAAATCAATCATATCATTTTATAACCCTTTAAACATTAATCAAGACCAAAATAATGCATTATGTTGTCCCAGTTAATGACAATCTAATAGACACGTACTCTGTTATTAATAACTTTCAAACCAATTATTATTTTTAAGATCTCTTCGGTGAGGCTGTACAAAACTATGTTTTTAAAACCATATCCAAAATTGAGAATAATCCAACGGTGGAGTTTAGAGTTATTCCCCCTGTATTGAGACCTATTTTTACTATCATAAACAACTCAGAAAATTCAACATTTAGCCTGCTAGGGCATCAAATATCTCATAAAATACTTAACCAATCAAATTGAAACTAAATTAATTTGAAAAATAATTCAACCCTCTAGCAAACACCAAAGTTACAAAAATTTCCAATGGTGCAATCAAAATAGTTTAGTGAAACTCTCCACAAACCCCAATTTGGAGGGTTTTTTGACAGTTTTCATCAAATCTTGCATAACTTGCTTCAAAATGATTGAAATTAAATGAAACCAAAGGGAAAAAAAATTTAACTCATGCCATTATCATATCAAATACATTTCCCATGGAGAAAAATTATTTTTCATAAAGAAAAATGTGAATGATCATACTACAATACCCAGAAAACAATGTGGAGTGTGTAAAAACTTCAAATGTTATTCATTTCCTTCCTCCAATCTTACACACACCCATTGGATTTGACCAAATGATGGTTTTTATGACCTCCACACATCCATATAGAAGTTACAACTTCCCAAGACCAATTACATGCTTGGTTTTCAACTTTATAATGCAATTTGTGCCTGAAAACATTTTTGACACAATTGACAATTTTGACATTTTGATAAATATAACCCCTAATCTTTGCTTGTGCACTTCAAATACATTTAGATGGACTTAAAACAAAATTTTACATCCTTTGTACCCTTCCATGACTCTTTTACACAATATTGACCTCCTTGACCATATTAGGACCCAAATACTCAACTTGAGCAACTTGTTACAAATGAGTGGCATTGCCTTACAAAATGACTCATCATGCCTTGAATTACATCCAAATGACCTTAAAGACAATCATAAACTCAAAACCTTATGAAATTAATCATGACATAACTAGTGACAAGGTGCTCCTGCACCAAAATTATCCCTTGCTCCTTTAGGTAAAGCATTTAAATTAAGACCAATATTTAGCGGTCCTACTGCAAGTCCCCAAGGATTGTTAATGACCATTGGAAGAATGATATTAAGAGGTGTGGGGTTAATTACACTGGATAAAGCAACATCGTCTAATATTAGGGCTTGACAAATGGGAGATACAAGTGATGGAGAAGAAGGGGAATGAGGTTTACTTCTAGCTCGTCTTCTAGGTGTAAAGGAAGCTTGAAAGTTCAGATTTTGCAACTCTTGGAAGACTGGGTCTAATACTCCCTCACGCCTCTGGGACCTAGTGTATCTTCTTGGCTCCAGTTTGTTCAAAATTCACAATTTTCATAAAGCAGAACAAAACAAAGATAATTCACAAGACAACCCTATAGATCATGTGATCAAGCGACTAATCTTGATATTTGACTCCCCAACAGAGTCGCCAAAAATCTGTTGGTTAACGGATTTTGCCCTTATTTAAATTTGTAGTGAATAACTCATGTATGCTCTTGTTGAAAAGAAAAAGAAACCAACAATTGGGTGAACCGATTATTGGTTGTCCCTCTACATAAGGGTACAACTCCCTGTATAATATTCAATGATTTTTTTAAACACAAACTAAACATTGATTCCACTTTAACCAGAAAGCAAGAAAGGCATTTTGCATTCATTCATCAACACAATATGAATCCCACAAAAGATAAATACTTATATAGGCAAAGCTCACAAACTTCACAATCAAATCAATTCAATTTGATGAACATACCCTTTCTAACATAATCAAAATGTCCTAGACTCTGATTGAGTCTCTCTCATGCCTCAAAGGACAAGGGTGATCAAAATGCCCAAGCAAAAAGATAACAATAGATTTTATGAGATAGAATCATTAACAAACTTATTTAATCATACTAATAAATGAATAATCAAGAAGAAAATAAAGTTTGCACATGAAATAAATCCTAATAGAGATCCACTTTCACATTCAAACACACAGATTTGAAGATGGCAGAAAATGTATCATTTAATTTATAGATAAAATTTCTTCCTTGAAAATCGATAACATATTGAAAGAAAACAAAGTCTGGTAATTCATTTAAAAGTTTTTTTGACCTTTGAAATAGCTTCCTTAGTTACATAAATAGCCTCCACGCTTATAGTTTTTTGAAAAGTAACCAGAGTTAAATTTTAACTCTATTCAAGAGTTAAAGAAACAGTCTTGCCTATAACTAACATAACTAAAAAAAAATTGACTAAGAGCCGCAAATAGGGTGACAATTCATTCGTGGCATGATCAAGATTCTGATGCAACTGAAGAATCTGCTTGCTTATCATGCTTTGCCGAGGCACCACATATGTTCCACCACTCCAGATGTGCCACCGAGAAGTTGAGGACAAGCTGATAATGAGGAAGCCCAATATGTATAATGTGTTGTTTCCAGACCTCTTTGTCCTTTCTTACTTGCAAGACTTTTATCTTATGTGCTTCTAAATGATCAAAACAAATTGTCAACATTGACTCAATCCTCTCTATTTGAGAGAAATCATCAGTAGTTAGAGATTTCGTCTCTTTGACGAGTTGCACTCTTTCATTGAAGGCTTTGACCATTTTTTTTGCATCTTCGATAGTCTATCCATCATCCTTCAAAAGTTGTATATCAATGCACTTTAGATATTTTTGCATTATGTTAACGAGTTCTTGTAACTCCTTAAGCGATTTGATTGACTCTTCGTGGCCTTTCTTGATGATTAAGTTCCTCCAGTCAATATTTTTCTTTGTCACATACAACACATTATCATCTAAACCATCCACAGTCTTCTCGACAAGAAATTTCATAACTCCAAACTTTTGCACATTATTCATTTGTGTCAATATTGCTACCCATTTATTCTTTTCTTTCTCCCATTCTAAGGCTTCCAATTTCAGCTCCTTACTTACAACCATGACATCCCCAAACACTTTTCTCAAATTATCGGTGTAATATGTGACTTGCTGTGCTATGGACTCCAGCCATTTGTCAAAAAACTCAGCTATCATGCGGTTTATTTGAACTTGATCTAATAGCTTCAAGTTCACTAGTGATTTTATATCAAAGGATAGTGACATTTGTGACATAGGCTAGGGATTCAAGCTATGTATGGCATTAATATATTCCTCCATCTATCTGACAATCTGCTTCAACTCTTGTTTGTCCTTTTCATCCTTCCAAGTTCTAGATATCATCCTTTTGGCGGAGGACTCCAAATGCTTAGCATCTGTAGACCTTGAAGCAACTATGAGATCAATCTTTTCAACAACATAATCTTTTTCAGTGGCATTTCCTGCATCTTTATCTGAGATGGGGCTAGCCACTTTTGCTACCAAGTGCCTTGTATCATCATCAATATCTATCATAGCCTTCGTCTTAATATTTTTGGACTTGGATGTTTTTCCAAGGCATTTTCTAACCATGTCTTCAATGGGAATGGTGGTGGGAGCCACATTGCATTTTTTTCTAATAGAAGCCTCTAGCCATCTGGGAGCAGTGGAGGAAACTTTGGGTGGAGGCGTCTGATAGCTAGGATTTCCAACAATGGTCATGGTGCCTATTGGGTTCCGGTCTTATTTGGGTTCTTTTTCCTTGTCCATGTCTTGAACTAAGGGATCATTTGGCACTTGTTCATCCATGGTTACTTGAGTCTCTTCACCTGAGTCTAGGTCAACAACAATTTGGTCCACCGTAAGTTTCCTACTTTCCTTTTTGGTCTTAGACCATGTGACTAGAATTGGAGAGGGATTCAATAGAGATTTATTTGACCTTTTACTCCCAACTTCTTTGGCCTTTTGTCATGTGGCACCTGCAATATCAACAATCACATTAGAGGAAGAAGTGGGAAACTGAGCAGCAACATGAATTTGACAAGTTATTTCTACTTTAGGAGCAAATATGGGGTCCCTCAACCACTTCTTTGTTCTCCTTATGACATTAAAGGACTTAGTCTGAATACTTTCTTCATCTCTTTTGTCCCAATCGATTTCAGGAATTGGTTTCCCTTGAACTCTCTCATTGAACTCGAGATCCAACACATCTTCACTCTCTTCCTCCCGTACTCCTAAAATATTTATTGACAATCCCATTGTAACTATGTGTTGCAAGGTTAACCTTGACCACAGTCTTATTCTGACCTCCAATTCATCATAACAATTTTCTCAATAGCCTTCTAATTGGGCTTCATGTCAAAAATCTGCATCAACATTCAAATGCTCTATTGCATATCCTCTACTATCAAACTTGTGTATGGCTGTGTAAGGCTGCAAATTCAATTTCTTGAATTCTAGTTTTAGGTTCAAAGCATCAGAAACATATTTGCAACTATAATGGCCAAGTTCAATTGGAAATACTACCCCAGACTTACCTTTTTCCTTTAATTTTTTATCTATGTGGGCAAGTTGTCTACAAACTTCAATAAACACATGGTTGTCTAGGGCATACCTAGGCAATTTAAACGGTTCACCTTTAAATCCCCCCACTCTAATGTAGGTAAATCTAGAGAATTGGATGTAGTAGCTTCCATATATGCTGACTAACTCCATGGCTTCAGTTGACATCCTCTTATTCACATTTCCCTGCAATTCAAAGACAAGTATGCCTGAAAAGACATCATTCCATCTCATAAAATTCTCAACATACTTTTGTTGTTGAAAGTCTCGGTAATACTCATACACTTTCATGTCATCGACCCAGGGTTCATGATGCAACCCTTACCATTGGTACAAGCAAGAATATAAAACAGATAAGAAGACATCTAGAAACTGGTCATACCGTCAAAATTATGTAGACCCTCATGGAGTCTGTCGGTGATAACCTGTGCCCAGTCTAGATATTTTTCACCAGCCAACAACACTTGAATGTAAAAATACATCCAATCTCCCAGTAGAAGGCATGTGCATTCCCTACTCAACATAATTACAATGTATCGCACCTTTGTTATGAAATGCTCTCTTGTGAGAGGTCTGTGTAACCTAGAACCTCCTTTCTACAACTTAAGGAGCCAATTCCTAGCAATTACACTCTTGTAGGTGCTCTTTTTCTCAGAGAAAAACACATACAAAGTAACAATAAAATAGTCCTCATACGACTCCTTATGGGGAATTTCCATGGTGGCCATCACCATTTCCCTGTCAATTTTCACCAACACCTCACCACTATTGATTCTAATACACATGTTGTCTGCATCATATCTACTCGTGCATTCCATAACTAGTTTGGGTCAAGGGGAAGCAATAGGGAATGCAACAACTTCAATCAATCCACTCTTAATAATCTTTCCCATCATTGAATTACCATTTGGGTTTCCCACTCTCTCCAGAAAATCTCCCAAGTCGACCTGATCCAAAGAAGTGTCTCCCAGCTCTGGAAGTGTACTCACTAAACATGATGTATGACCAAGTTTTGGCAAGGTCAGCCTCATGAAATCTACTCTTACATTCATCAAATAGTTTCAAAACAATGGCAAAATTCTACCCAAAATAAAGAATTTCACTACAGGGGCTTTTCGAGCAAGTAACATAGCAAGAAATGGATAACCAAAACTCACCTATTACTATCATGAAATCTCTACAACCCTCAAAAGTATGAAGCTATAATTACCTTCAGCGTCCTTCGCTTCTCTAACAATAAGCAGCTACTAAATTACAACTGAAGGGTTTGCATATTAAAGGTAAGAAAATATATACAAAACTTACGTATGCTTCTTAACAACTCATACAGTTATGTGAAGGAACTCCTGATTTGATGGGATTCTGATGACTGCTTTTATTACAAATTACTTCCACACAAGCAACTTGAGCTTTCTTGATTACTTTACATAATTAGAATTTTCAAACTTGACCTGCTTGAAATATTCCTTTTCCATACCACCTTTCATTAACTTGGCCTGCCTTGTTATATTTCTAGAGCCAACTTATAATGAACTTTGAACCGTGAACCATTTAACAAAAATTTTGATGGTTCACATTCAATATGAGAGAACAATAATGGAGAGGACTTGAAGTATAAAATACCACCTCGCGTCTCAACACAAAACTGAACTAGGAATGAGCAAAGACTTTTAGACGAACACAAAGATGAACCTCAAACCTTGAACCGGACAAGAAGGGTTCAATGGTTCAAGTTTAAAACTGACCTAACATATTTACGCTCAACACTTAACAACAAACAAATCCGCGGGACACATAAAGGTGCCAAGTGAACTTTGAACTTTGAATCGAGACACGGGTTCAACATATAGGTTCATTGAAATAAGACAAGTAAGACCGCTACATAATTAAGAACTAAACGTGTCGAATCTGGGGAGGCAATATTAATTACGCTTTATCTTACCAAAGATAGGATTTTGACTATTGACAAACTAATAGGGTAACAACCATATTACCATGATCGTAAGCTTTTTGTCAATATTATTGTTAACCTAACCATGATACTGAGAAGTGTTAAAAGTTGAGAAATAAGATCCAAGAATTTATTAATAACAATACTATATGTGTAGATGATGTTAATGACAAAAGGAATAAATCCATAGCTCCTCCTAATCAAAACTTCCAAAACTTTACCAATCTATTACCTTCTCATTCTACCAATGTTGTTGAGCCCGAGTCTCTCAATTTTTCTCTTAATGACCTTGGTACAGAATCTAATAATACTGTGAACCTTATTAACAAACCTACACCTCCAAAAGACTTATGCATTACTTTTGATCCTAGTGAGACTATTGTTGCATGTGATGGCCCATTATATATCATTGTGAAGATCAAAGAAAAAATCTCACGAGGAGTGCTCATTGTTCCAGTGTGTATGGTGAATATGAATATTGAAGAACATCTTTATATTCAACAATTTCATCAGGTAACACATGATAAATCCAATGTTATGGTTAAGGTGTAAGATGGTTTCTTTTGCCCTGCTATTGGTTCTATTACTCTTCTCGTTGAGGTTGGTACTAAGTGCTTAGATGTCATATTTTCCATTATTTCTACATCAAATCAATTTTGTGTCACTTTGTGTGAAGTTGGCACATCCTTGGCTCTCTTCCATGCAATCTATTCCTTCTACAATTCATAAGTGTTTGAAATTTCCTCATAATGGTCCTATTATAACAATTAATCATGGGCTTTACCAACTGACGATGAAGTGTAGAAATTTCACTCTTGAATACTTTTGGCCTAAACAACCCGAGCCTCTTAAGCCTAAAAATGAAATCATTTTATTATCTTATCAAAAATGAAAAAATGAGATGATCGTGTCCTTGAGTAAATCTAGAGACCCTACACCCATGGATATTCCTCCTCCTCATAATCAACTTGGTATTATTCCTACTCCTTATATTCCTCCTATATATGCCTCAGTCCCGCCTCCTACATCCTACAAAGGAAAGCACTTGGCATCAAGTCTCCCTCAAACTATTGGGGTTTCTTCCATTCCTCCCCCTATAAGGGAAGAAAAGAAGCCTATGTCCATTGATCCTAAACCTTCACAAATCTCAGCTAAAACTAAAAGGAATCATTGTGTGAGAGAATGTTGATGAAGGAATCGTGCTAAAGCTTCTGAACATGGTTCCAAAACCATTTACTCCATGAAGACACCAAATGTTGACTTGGTCCCATTTTTCTAGTATTCACCTAACCCTAGGGAGGAAGTTCAACACAAGGCACCTAAATTAAAAAAGCTTAAGAAAAATGATGGTTCAACTTATTTTTCATGTTAGAGATCACAATTTTATTAATCTTGATGATGATAATGATGTTCATGCTAACAATATTGATTCTAATGATTCTGATGATATGTATGATATTGTTGAGATTAATCATGAATTATCTTCACATTTTTCCAAAGCATTAACCCTAGCTCCTAGTGACAGAAAAAGTGATTCATCCTTAGAGCATGGTCCTTGTTTGGAACTTGTAGTAGCTCCATATACTATGCACAAAGTGGCTCCTCTTGCATATTATCCACCATCCCTAAATGATGTTCAACAAGATTGGGTGGTGGATAATTTTCTTGACTAACTTCATTCACATCGTGGATTCTCTTTTTTGTGTTTTCTTGTTCGTAATGTGCTTCCCCTATGATGTGTTGCTTGACATGTCTTTGTATTATAATAGGTTCTCTTTGGATGACCCTTGTTACTTTTTTGGTGCAAGGTAATAAAGAGGCCGAATCTGTTGTGACATTCCTCTATTTGCGTCTCAATTCTTCTCTATGTTGTATATATGTGCCTTTTGTTGCCTACTTGAGGATGATGCATAGCAATGAGATCTCTTTATGGTCTCTTCCATGTTGAGAAAAACAGACACCTATTTTTTATCTCTCATTCTCTTCCATTGTGTTCATAGGTCCACTACCTTTGGGGGATGAGGTCAATTCAAAACAAATATTCTTGATATACATTATTTATAATAAGAGCATAATGACCCCAGAGTTACTAGACACCTTATGTGCTTTTTCTTGTATGTTTTATGACCATTGTCCTTTGATTTGTTCTTTCTTGGGGGAATCTCATTGTGGTAACGTTCTTGCCTTTTTGGATGCATGCTACCTTAAAGTGATTGTTGCCGATAAGGCATATGCAATCGCTTTAACGTGGGGGCAAACACTCTACTCATTGTTACACTTTATGCACACACCATGACATGTTTTTGATACTCAAGTTACTTTGAAAAATAATCCTTTTTCTTTGTAAATTGGCATTATTCTTTTTCATGACTCATAGTAAGCAAATCTTACTAGGTCACTGCAACCATGCTCTCTTTTTCCCTTTCATGTGTTGTCCTTTTTATCTTGATATTAGAGTAGTAAGATCCTAAAGTCCTTGAGGGCTTGGTGTATCTTATCTCTTCAATATCTTGGTGAATTTTTTTCACTTCAACTTTATACTTTACTATGAGTATGCTTAGTCTCATACTCTCGCTAAAGTGGGGGCTAAATGTAGTGTTGTAAATTTTATCCGCATACAATTTCGTCCTTGCCTAGACCTCACCTTGGGGCTTCGTCTTTTAATGCTCGATGCCCATTTTAATTCTGCTCACACCATCCATAGACCTACATTTTCATCAACTTTGTTGCCTTCCCTCCAAGTCTAAGTCCTAATTGCTAGGACTAGGGTGTTGGGTGCCCTAGTCCTGAGCTCAATTAGGGCCCATTTTTTGTCTTCATAATGGTCATCTTAGATGAAATTTTTTTTTGACCCCATGTCGACCTACTCTAGAAATTCATTTTATTTTTGGGCAATCAAGTATAAAAGGAGGTCTATCCCTCTCAATTGAAACCTAACCTTTTGCAAGAGGCAAAATTATAATCCTAATTCAATTCAAGTGAGCAAGCAATCATTCATTTATTAAGCATTGGAGAAGAAGTCAAGTCACGTTTATGTATTCAAGATGGCATCTGTGATAAACATCTTATGAAGACATTCTATAAGACATCCTAAACCCTTGCATGAGGATAAAACAAAACTTTTTCAAGGTATACATTTCAATTACAAGCATTTTACTTCAGATCTGGCCTTTCCCTCAATAGGAAAGCATCCTGCAGTAGCTTCCATTTCAATTGTTATTTCAATTTCAAAGTTAATTCCTAAACCAGGGTTTAAATTAAGGCAAACTCCTATCCACAACAAATTTCACTCTGTTTTTGTGTGCAAGAAATAGGCTCTGGAACTGTACTTATAGATTTTGACAAAGTTAACGACGATCAACATGTTCAACTTTTGACAGAGCGAAATTCAAAGAACCAAGGTGAATCTGTACTACCTGGTCTTGAAAAATTAGGTTGAACTTCTAGGAATAGGTTCTAAACATCTTCTTTTTCCCATATCTTAGTTTGTGGCTCTGTGGGATAT
Organism: Cryptomeria japonica; assembly: GCF_030272615.1. Classification (NCBI taxonomy): domain Eukaryota; kingdom Viridiplantae; phylum Streptophyta; class Pinopsida; order Cupressales; family Cupressaceae; genus Cryptomeria; species Cryptomeria japonica. Next base: position 572,999,611 of record NC_081406.1, read on the forward strand.
CTATAGCAGTCTATTTTTGCCAAGTTACTTCAATTATTCATTGTTTTATCCTAATTTCATAATTACCTTCCAATGTCAACTAAGAAAGAGGGTAACTAACAATAACCAATGAACTAATCAAAATTTCAGCCCTTTCCATATTGGGATTGTGGCTAGATCTATTGGGTTCACCCCTCTTTCAATGTGTTTGCTAATTTGACTTGTTAGTGGTTGTATTATCTTAATTGAAATCCCAATTCCAAATGACACCCCAATACAGAAGTAGTATGATACCGCAAGTGGGCCCTTACTTAGACAAGTGTACTCGTAATGCTAAATGATTATTTATGGTCAATGCTTCACCAATGCTTCATGTAAAAGCATTCATGCAAGTAAAATCTTGTAGGATTTTAATTATTAATAATGAAAATATAGGAATACAAAGAATGATCGATATGTCCATTATTCTTTACGAAATATATATATATATATATATATATACTGACTCAAGCTAATCATGCTAAACCTACCACTCATCCCTACTAATAAAGGACATAATTATTTGCTAGAAAAACACAATTAAAGGATAAAATTAGATTCCTAATCATAATCCTACTAACATAATAAAAGAAGATTCAATGATGAAAAAAAGTGCACAACAAAACAAAATTAACAATAACTGTAATAAAAGAGTTCTTAATGCTTCAATCATTTGTTGGTAGTAGGAGCCTTATACAATTTCTTCAATGGATAACTTAACACTTAGCACTCGTCACTCATGTTGTTGCAAATCCACATTTCACTCAATTGTAGGAACATCCTTGTTTCTACACTTTATTCAGATACATGAGCCATGTCTTCGCATCATTAATTCCTCATGCTTCAAAAAAAGTTAGCCTTCAAAAACATTTCTCATCAAGGCAAATCATAATATTCCACCCCTTTTTTACTAATAAATGTACGTATATGCAAATAGTCATCATTCCAATAATAACCATGTTTAGTGCTTAATAATTCCCATTTCAAGGGGAAATTATTATGTAGTTCATTGAAAATTTCAATAGTCCTAAAGGAATAACAGATAAATAGAGTAATTAAAAGGCATTAAAAGGGTGCATCATTTACCCTAGCTCAATTTCTTGTTTGTGCTCAAGTAGGAGGAAGCATTTGATTAAGCATCAAATCCAACTCTCAAAAGTCTCTTGGGGTGGTGATGTCATTGTGTTGAGTTTGTGGGATTTAGTAGAATCCTTTCATTATTTGTATCTTATTCCATCTATTTTATTTTGCATCCTCATCATAGGGTACACTTCCCTTCCTGTGTGGTATAGGTCACCATACCAATTTTGGCTAAAGCATTGGAGGAATCCACAACACTTCACGTTCCCTAGCCAACTTCATATACTTATGCAGCCTCTAGATTGTTGCATGATATGTGTAGAGGGAATGAGGCTATTTTATTTTCAACTCATTAGGGAGCTCATAATATATTCATGTTATAAAACCAAGAACCTCCCTTTTATTAGTCATTGCCAAATGTGCAAACATGACATGTTTGAACTGCATGGCTACCCAAATTTGCTACTAAGTGTTTGGTCTTCTTTTAACTACAAACCAAGTTTTTAATAACTCGTCAAGACTTCCCAACTCTGGTCTAAAGGTTAGTGCAATTATATTTTCTAGTTATATGTATTATTGCATCTACTACCCCTTGTTGATTTCATTATGAATGAATGAGGCCATCACACATATAATTGTAAGTCCCCTACATATAGTAGGGGATTCCACTCAATTCATATGTATCTGCATAATTGTGCAAAAAAAAATCACAAAGTGAATTATGAAACTCAAGGGTAGATGATTGAAAAATATTGAAAAACTGCTTGGGAGTAACCAATAAAAATGGTAAATCACAGTATGACTACATTAGTTGAAAACTCAAAATTTGTTCTCTCAAGAATAAATAATACACCCTTGTGGGTGGTCTGCATTAGATGATCTTAGGCACCATAAGATCCATATTCTCAAATCTTTCTTTTAGTTTATTTATTTTCTCCATCATTTTTCTTAACCTTCATGTCAAATTTCTACTGCACCTCCTCCTTTTCTTTCTTCCATTTTTCCTCCTCCAACCTAACTATTGTACTTATTTCCACAACCTTAGAGTAATAGTTGGCCAAGAGAAATCAGAAGATTTATGATGAATAGATCTTGTCTATTCTTTGCTAACTTCCTCTCACATCTCTATGGCAACCATTTTATCTAATTACTCTAGCCTAGTTTCTTGTTGCATGCCAAAACCTTGTTCTTCATGCATCATATCCAACCCCTATTTCTCTTGTGATAGTGCTTCTCCATAAAAATGATCTTGTTGTGTGTCTAGTTGATGACCCTCTTCCCAACTGGTGCTGCTAATGGTGCTACTGGTGCTGGATCAATAGGGTAAACTGCTAGAATTGGGTTTTCAAATGAATGCTCTTCACTAGTCTTAGAAGAGGAAACTTCCATTTCACAAGCTAGATTCTCATGTTGCACAAATAGGTTTTGCCTTTCTAAACTAGTTTATGATTCAAAGAGAAATGTTTAAAGCTTTGGAGGGGGTGTTTTAATGGACGATCCCTTCTTTTTGAAATAATGTGACCGTCTGATGGTTTTTGGACAAGCCTTTTCCATTTTCTTGCATGTGGTAGCAACTAGGGTAGGTTTTCTTTTCTTTGGGGTTTTAGTAGGGGATGCAGACAATTTTATTTTCTTTCCACTTACAGCGGAGGCTCATGATGGTTTCCGTTTACTTGCTAGATATGTAGCCATAGGTTTGGAAGAAGATGAGGCATGTGGAGGTGGATTTAATGACCTTGATTTTGAGCTATGGTTTTTAGATGGTACATCCTCACTACCTAGGAAGAGTTGTGGATTTTGAGGAGGATATTTGTTTAATGAATATTTCCTTTATGGGAGATGTTTCATGAGGTGTTGAGGATTCAAAAGAAGAAGAGGCTATGGGCTCACTATTTTTTTCATATTTTTTCTCAACCCCATAGACACTCATGTTGGTAGTCCATTTGAATGTTAGTTGTTGACCATTGGGTCCAACATTCACTCCTCTTAGTTTCTTTCTCTCAAAGAAATAATCCCATGAAATATTGGGAAACTAAACATTCAAACTTCTTTCACTAGGAATCCAATCAAATAATGATGGGATAAAGCAATGGCCTTACCTTTTTGAAATTCTAAGGCCATGTGAGAGAGTATAAGGCAAAGGTAATCAAACTCTTATGGTGTTATAATGCTCAGTAACTCTATAATAATGCTCAATTCTTTATTATAATCCACTCAACAAATTAGACACTCTATTTTTGCTCCATAATCTCTCTCAAAAGATTTTTTATGATGTGCCAAGACATGTTATAAAATTAGTCAAGATTCTTAGTCAACGATGTAACTCCCTTGCAATCATACTCTTTTGCATGATACTATCTATTAAATTGTACTATTTTCATCATAGATGCTCTTACACATTTTTTGTAACAAGATATTCTCTTACACACCTTTTGTGACAATAGATTCTCTTCCACACAATCGTACATACCATAATAATACATGTACACAAGGCATAATGGACAAGTCATAAGTGGGATGCTTGTTTTCGTGAGGGCTCACAAACAATGAATAAATATAATAATAAATAATTTATTTTGAATATTGAAATTCGAAGGTGTATGACACAACTATCCTTACAAAATGAACCTAAAAACGCATAATCATTCTAAAGCATCTACATTTTTTAAAATTCTTTTCCTCTCATTTCCACAACTATAAAGCAAGTTATTTAAGAGTGTTGACCTAGGAAAACTTCATTCTAGTGATCTAGGAACCTCTTGTTGGTTCCCAGAAATAGGTTTACACTGCTACAATGCAGATACCAAGTTGATTCCTCAAAATACCTTTGAAAAGCCACTTCCAACTATCAATATTCTTCAGAATTGGACCAACTGCAACAAGGATCTGCAAATCCTTCTACACTTTGGGCTTTGCAATACCTGAGAGGGTGATCCCTTAGCAAATTTGTGATCTTTGTGCCACATTCAAAAATTATGCTAAAAACAAAGCAGATAATCTCATATACGAGCTCAAACAGTAGGGAGAATGCTCAAGAATGGAAAATTCTTTAGTGATCCTCGACCTTATCTGGAGCATGAGATAGTAGGACACCTCAAACATACATAAAACTTGGAAATATGTCTCGATTTTAATTATTTATGACAAACCATAAGTGAAACAAACAAGAAATTGATAACCTAGTGACAATTGCTAGCACACACTAGTGCCTTACTCCATTGGGCTCCGAGTTTCTGAAATATCACTGAAACTTGATACAAATTTATGTAATAGCTAATTAAATCTTAAACAATACTACATTACATCATTCATTTGCAATTTATTTACCCAAACTACTTATCAAATCCTAGTACAAGCTTTATCCCTATGTGATCTCATTCAAGCATTTTAATTAACCCCTTGGATTAAAGCATGAAATGAAAGATTACATATATCATAACAATGCAACAAACAAATGAAACCCTTAATTACATTTACCCAAAAGAAAATAAAATCATACGCAGGAGAGTAAGGATTTGAAATTATATCTATATGAATTCCAAAAGCTACCTTCTATCAAATAATCAGATATTTTTCATTTACAAGATAGCCCATTTGAAATTTGAAACTAATAACTATCTTCAATTTTTCTTTGCAAAATGACATTACAATTCTTTGCTATTTACTCATGACTTCTAAAAACTGGAACCTAATCCTGCAGACTAGACCTACATAAGATACCCTATTCAGAGATTTTGGAACCCTTTCTAATGGCCCTGATTTCCCTTTTATAGAAAACAAGGGAGCAAACAAGCTTCAGGCCAAGAGACATGTGTCATCAGGATGATTAAACATACTTGAAGTTTGTTACAGAAATATTCCATTCGAGGAAAGATATAATCAATATCAAAATCTGCAACCGCTTCTCTAATATTCTTGATGCACTTTACCACCCTTGTTGTTGTTCCAGTTCAAAAAGATATCCACCTAGAAGATAAAAACAATTATATCAAACTGTTTACAATCCTTATTCATCATTAAAATATGTCTTACTCCATCCATTGTATTCTTCATCAGATGGCCATTCATAACTCATGACTTCACCAGCTTTAGCTCTGTATGGAGTGTATTTAACGGCTACTTGATTTGCCTCTCTTTCAAAAGATTCAAAAAATGACCCTATGGCAATTATTTTGTTCATGTTATCCTCCATCATATCCATGTTCAACCCTTCACAATTAACTCTACCTAGGTGCTGATGACTCTCCCTGCCTCCTCTTTCCAAAATTGTAAAGGCTTACCTACCCCATTTTCATCCTCAATATCTGGCAAAAGTGTTTAACTCAACTCACTGAAATTTCTCATAATCTCCCTTATCTTTCTTTGTATATTTTCTGGCAAAATTTGGGCCTCCTACATTGACTTTACCAACAGATAAGTTGGTTGGAGTGTAGGTGGCCTCTCAACATGATATTTGGAAGCCATAGACATTATTCTAAGCTCATTTCCCCTTTGCAACCATTTTGTGAACAAGGGAACCGCCATCTCTTTATCATCATCAAATTTCTAAATAGCATTAAATAATAAAGAATGCAAAGAATGAATACTATTAAGCCTACTATCAACTTTTTCATTTAAACGAGTTAGCACTGAGCTAACTATCTCCTTTTGTTGCCAAGCTGACTTATCTCCTGATTCCTTTAGCTTATTTTCTAATTCACTAATCTTCTCCAAGAGCTGGGCTTTAGTTAGATTAGTAGACCTAGTGGATTCAAACTCGTCATCATCATATGGTACAAATGATATATTGGGGATATCAATGTTGCTGCCAGGTTGAATTGCTTCTTCTTCATGGGTAACAGACGAAGATCTGTATGTTGATGGCACTGATGTCCCTGTAAGTGCAGAAGAGGATACTCTTATCTGTCCTTACTCCAAAAGTTGCACTTTGGTTTGCAACTCTACACATATTTGTTGAACTGCATTATAATCATTGAAAAGCTTGTCAAATTTTCTCATTAGCTCTACTTTTTCCAAGGCTTCCCTTTTTGAAGTCTCATGAGCCAATTTGGTGACATCAACATTCAACTTTGTACTTCCACACTTCATGTGTCAGGTGCTCTTTTTATAATAAGGCCTCCCCTTAAGTTGAGATTTATGTCACCAATGTTAGGATTTCTAGGTCCTTCATCTAATGCCCATATTGCCAAAGTTGCATAATCATCTACAAAATTGTATCCTTTTAATGCCAACCTTGCTTCTTCCTCTGAACCTAATTTTTGGTCCTTTGATTTCCTAATTGCATCAAAGGCTATTGCATCTTCTATATCCCATTCTGGTAAAATCAAGACTCCATCCCGATTTACAATCATCCTGCCCTCATCTACAATAATTTTATTGAACTCTTTCATCATCTCATTCTTAACTTCTTCCTGATTTTCATGCTCCGACCTATTTGGCCTCTGAGCTTTCCTCTCAACACTTCTCTTCTTAAATTCTTCTATTTTCATTTTCCATACTAATTGCAGAAAGGTTAGGCTTCTCACAAAAGCATCATCCTCAAGAAATTTATCACATGCCTCCTTCCTTGCATCCCTGAAAGCTCTACCCTGAATATCCAAAGGGGTGATGTCCAGCTCCAAACTAGGAGGCACAAGAGGAATACCAATTTGCATCTCTACACTTGTTACTATGAAAGTATCTTCCTCTATTTGTTCTTCAACCTACCTTGAAGGTGAATAGGGCACATGTGGTGGTGAAGGACTTCTATCTGAATCTTCAAGATCAATGATCTTGACTCCTTTGAAAGGCTTAACTTGCACCTTTGGGGGAGGCTCTAGCTTCATTATCTTTTTACCTTTCCTCCTCACCAATTCTACACTGTCACTGCTACTATCTTCTTCACCACTTGTTTCTTCTCTTACCCTCTTTTGAGAGGGCTCATAAACAAGTCTCTCTTCTATTAGGTCATCCGTTATTTGAGGTAGAGGAGGTCGTGAGCCTAGCTATTGCATCCTTATTTGATGTGGTGTAAATAACTTGTCGAAATTCTCATATCCTCCTTTTAAAATTACAAAATATGGGATGATATTATAATTAGGGAAAATTGCTCCCTTGCTTATTCCCTTTAATTCCTTATCATGGATGCACCCTACCTGCCACATTACTTTAGCAAAACCCATTCTCAAAGGAACATTAAAAGGCAATATATGTGGCTGACCAAAGAAACCATAAATTCTAGTAACAGTGCTGACAAGATAATGTATGAAATCCCCCCAATTGTGCTCAATCTTCAAAAGTGACAACCTCTCCTTAGGTCTTACAAAATCATGCAACTCTATGGGGATCCTTGGTGGGTTCACTATAAATCTTTTCTTTAACCTAGAAGCAAAGTTGTTATCAAACCTTACAAAGCTAGCCTCATGTTTGTCCCAAGACATTCCATGCTCCAAAGCTGCACTGGAATTTTATTATTGTCAATTGTTCTTTTGAGGTTCAGAGTGCCTTCAAAGTAATCTGCATTCTGATACAAGAACATGAGCATAAGAAATGAGTACCGATAGAAATGAGTGTCAGACACTTCATTCTTAACATCCTGCAACCCTTCATGAATCTTCTCTTCAAGGTATGGGGCGAAGTCAAAGATCACTGTATAATCTAGATGCTGAATTTGCATAGCCATATACATGAAATCAGGTGGCATAACTGTAATTGGATTGAAACCCAAAACCTAACATAAAGAGAAAAAGGTATCCTAAAAATAAGGAGCAAAAGCACCAATGGGAAAAGGCTCCTCTGAACTAGGGCCAATATAGTAAGTTGTTTGTCTTGCTTTTGCCAAATGAATTGGAAGAAAGTGAGTTCTAATGAAACCTTTCATTCTATAATACTCTACCTTCAATTCATTTAAATCTACTTGTACCAGGTTAGCAGATGGTTCATACAAGTCAAAGATCTCCCGGAATTCCTCTCTCCTGATTGTCAGCAAAATCTCTCCTTCATTTCCCCTTATAACCCTCGAGACAGGGTCATATTTGTTTGCAATAGTCTTGAGCAAGTCAACATCTATGGACACATTCGGCACCACTAATTTACGCGTGTCATATTTCCAAACACTCGAGAATGGGGATTGTAAATTCCTCTGTTCATACCATAATTTGAACATATCTATCCTAGTCATTGGTACCCTAGCATCTGCCAAGTGGTACACTTTATCGGTCAACCCTTCTCCTAGGGTTTTACCATGAACAAATTTCTGCCCTTGGTACTTGTCATTAGTCGAGGGCTTTAATTGGTCGAGAAAATCATCAAAAAGATTTCTCTTCAAATATTCAGTCTGCCCTGGATGTTTTCGTAAGGGAGCCATCTTACCAGACTAGGGTTTCTATCACTTAACCACAAGAGGAAAAGGAAACTAGGATTCGACACAAAAATTTCAAGAACAACACAAAAATATGTGAATTCTTATCAAATTCTGAACCCTAGAACAATTTGTGAGGTTTTCCCTACAATTACTCACACAATTCACACTTCAATCATTCAAGGAACAAAGAAAAGGTGCTTAGCAACTTATTGCTTTGTAAATACCAGGCTAATTGCAATCCTTCACTGCAAGAACCTGTCTCAATCTTCTTCAACTCCAGGGATACCTTCTGAATCGCTATGAATCACTTTATGAATTGAAAATAGCTTTTTGATTGCTTTTATTATTGTTCTAGAATGAAACGCCACTATCTCATCCGCCATTACAACTCAAGCGAGTGAAAAAATGGCTCTAACTTGTATTTGAAATAAGTTTAAAACTGAACTGTCGATCATTTTCCATACTGGTGCATTGCACGATCATCTTTAGTCAATTTGAAATTGACCATCATATGTAGCAAGTGGGTCCACCCAAAGAATGACATGGCATATCCAACTCACCACTTACTCCTCCTCAGTCAGCAACCCCACCATTGACTTTTCCTAGCCCCCTGGACACGTGGCATCATCTCGTGATGTCACGGTCCTTAACCCCCTTGCATCTTCCTTCATGAGGTTACGAGGGCCACTCAATCTGTTCACACTTTACTCGTAAGCCGCGACGATCACTTAACAATGGTCGCTAACTCTCGAGCATTTCTTGGATCGGGATTAAAACACCATTGTTCAACTTTACCACGTGTGGAAACATGCACCTTTAGTAATTCAGACTTTACTTGTTGAGAATCAATAACATCAAAGTTTTGAAAAGTCAAACCGCCAGCTTAACCTTCCCCGCCTTGGACACGTGGCATCATCTCGTGATGTCGCGGTTCATAATCTCCTTGCACTTTCAACCGTGGGGTTGGACGAACTGTAGGATCTGCTCGCAGTTTACCATAAAGTCACCGACAAAAATATATATAAGACTTTAGACTTAGGAAAATTTGGGCGCTGGCAGAAAAATGTTAAACGAGACCCGCCTAGAATAACTTTACGTGAAATCTTTGGAAAATATAAAGGGGTCGACCGAAAACAACTTAATTCCTAGGAAAAACAATGGCCCTGCCAACGATAACAAACCCTTGGATTAAGTGGAGAAAAGGTAACGCCAGATTATAATAGGCTAAGGGTTTTTAACAGAGATTTAATAAAAAATGCATAAAAACCCTAAACCCTAAAGCCTAAGGGTAGGAATAGAGAACAAAATAAATTCCACATATGCAAAATTGATCTACAAAACTATGAGAGCAACCCAACTCATATTTAGTCAATTTACATCAACACATTAAAAGTTGCAATTTTGAAATACAATTTAAAAATTATGATCAAAACGATAAATAACTATCTTTCAACCATTAGAATTAACTAAATACAATCATTTCGATGTTTTCAAGTTTCAAATACTTTTACATGATCTATACTAGCTCTTAATTAAATTAACTGGTTAAAATAATTTTTTATCTATTTAAAATATTTGATTAAAATTATTGTTTTATGAAATCTAAACTTAAATGTTTGACAAGTGGCAAATAACATCCCTGGTGGGGCAATCTTTAACCCCACCCCATTTTCACCTACTCAAATATGCAAGCCTATAAATTAGGAGCATCTATTTTTTAGAAAAAGATTCCAAATAATATTGTATAACATCCCTAAACTAGTGGGACAATCTCTAACCCAACCCCATTTTCACCCTCTCAAATATGCAAGCCTAAAAAATAGGAGCTTCTATTTTTTAAGAAAAGATGCAAGCCTAAAAAATAACCATTTTCACCTCGTAAAATATGCAAGCCTAAAAAACAGGAACTTCTATTTTTTTAAAAAGATTTCAAATAATTTTTATTTTTAAATAAGAGCTTCTATTATTTGGAATCTTTGCCTAAAAAATAAAAAATCCTATTTTTTAGGCTTGCATATTTGAGTGGGTGAGATGTTACGTGTCACATTTAAAATATGTTTTGGAGAGTTTTTATTGTGCACATAATAAGACAAAAGATTATAGTGAGACCACTTGCTGTCACTTGTCAAACATTTAAGTTTAGATTTTCATTAAAAATATGTTTTTGGAAGAAAAATGTTTTTTTTTACATATTTTAAAATATGTTTTGGAGAGTTTTTATTGTGCACGTGATAAGACAAAAGATTATAGTGAGACCACTTGCTGTCACTTGTCAAACGTTTAAGTTTAGATTTTCATTAATTAGGCTTGCATATTTGAGTGGGTGAGATGTTACGTGTCACATTTAAAATATGTTTTGGAGAGTTTTTATTGTGCACATAATAAGACAAAAGATTATAGTGAGACCACTTGCTGTCACTTGTCAAATGTTTTAAGTTTAGATTTTCATTAATTAGGCTTGCATATTTGAGTGGGTGAGATGTTACGTGTAACATTTAAAATATGTTTTGGAGAGTTTTTATTGTGCACATAATAAGACAAAAGATTATAGTGAGACCACTTGCTGTCACTTGTCAAACGTTTAAGTTTAGATTTTCATTAATTAGGCTTGCATATTTGAGTGGGTGAGATGTTACGTGTAACATTTTTAAAATATGTTTTGGAGAGTTTTTATTGTGCACATAATAAGACAAAAGATTATAGTGAGACCACTTGCTGTCACTTGTCAAACTTTTAAGTTTAGATTTTCATTAAAAATATGTTTTTGGAAGAAAAATGTTTTTTTTTACATATTTTAAAGTATGTTTTGGAGAGTTTTTATTGTGCACATGATAAGACAAAAGATTATAGTGAGACCACTTGCTGTCACTTGTCAAACGTTTAAGTTTAGATTTTCATTAATTAGGCTTGCATATTTGAGTGGGTGAGATGTTACGTGTAACATTTTTAAAATATGTTTTGGAGAGTTTTTATTGTGCACATAATAAGACAAAAGATTATAGTGAGACCACTTGCTGTCACTTGTCAAACTTTTAAGTTTAGATTTTCATTAAAAATATGTTTTTGGAAGAAAAATGTTTTTTTTTACATATTTTAAAGTATGTTTTGGAGAGTTTTTATTGTGCACATGATAAGACAAAAGATTATAGTGAGACCACTTGCTGTCACTTGTCAAACGTTTAAGTTTAGATTTTCATTAAAAATATGTTTTTGGAAGGAAAATGTTTTTTTTTTACATGTTTTATCGGTGCATATAATATACAAGACAAAAATATTATATTGAGACCACTTGCTTCCATAAATTTCGGAACTGAAACCACAAAATTCATGAGACCAGAAGCTTTAAAACATTTCCATTTTTAAATTTTTTATTATTAAAACCCTAACCCAAATTAGACCATTAAATAAACAGCCGGATGGGACCATTGCAGTATACTTCAGAACGGACGAATATTAAGACAAAGCTGTCATTGGATCTCCCAAAAGTATGCGATGCGAACGAAGATCAACAAATGGACAAAACCTCTGAGGTGATACAGACTAAATTATGACAGGTGCTTTAGTTAAATATGCACGTTCATCAATCCTTGGTATTCATTCTATCGTTGAAGGTTACACATCAGGTGGGTGAGGGTAGTTCATAGCTGTGAAGAGAAATGAGCATTTTCAGCTTCATATCATGGAGGGACTGGTCTCTGCAACTCTACTTTATCTACTGCGGTATGACTTCCCAAGTGATTAAAGTGGACACAACCACAGAGATGCACTGTTGGGTGCCCACAACACCATCTCCCAAAAAGCCCACCCTTGTTTTGATTCATGGCTTTGGAGCCAATGCAATGTGGCAGTGGTATTTACAGATCAGGCCCTTACTGCACAATTTCAATGTCTATGTGCCTGACCTTGTTTTCTTTGGGAAGTCCTATTTCACTGGGAATGAAAGATCAGAGTTTTTTCAGGCAGAGTCTGTGATGAAGCTATTGAAGCAATTGGGCGTGACCAGGTTTCATTTGGGTGGGATTAGCTATGGTGGGTTTGTGGCGTATAGGTTGGCTCATCTGTTCCCTGACTCTGTGGAGAAAGTTGTTATTATTAGTTCTGGAGTGTGCATGGTGTATGAGGATAAGGATGAGCTTTTTAAGAACAATGATTCTCTGGTTGTGGCTGACATCCTTCTGCCAAAGACTCCAGATCATCTGAGGTTACTGATGAAGTTTTCATTAAACAGGCCTCCTACAATGGTTCCCTCGTTCATTCTCCAGGACTTTATCAATGTGGGTTATTTATATATTTCTTTTTTGCCATGTCATTGTCTAAATTTCAACTATCAAGCAAATTATTCAGTTTACAACGTGTGTGTTTTCAGATGTTGGAGCATTTATACAATTCCTTTTCTTACTATATTTTATTTTTCAACTTTTATTAGTATCTGAAGCAGTTTAGTTAGCTTATACTTTATATTTCACATTAGGGACAGACTCTTCAATTTTTTGGAGGAATTCTTCATTCATCATGAACCTAAATGGAGCAAATTATTCAACCTTCTCCATGTTCAGAGTGCATATCAATGTGTTGCCCAATTTTTTAGGCCTCTGAAAGCCTGCCTTCTAGCATACATCTAGTGGCTCGTCATCTGTGCTATTTTGATTTCCCAATAACACGACCAAAAGATTACTTAGCAACTAGGTATGGGTAGTGAATGGCGCAAGATTGTAGAAGCATCCTTAGAGTGGAGCCAACTAAATTTTTTGTTAGGTGTCTGCCATTCAATGTTTGGATGCAAATCTATAGGCCGCATAGTTTGTTTCTAATTAAATAGGGGCTTTTGCACCATGGTGGCATCTGCATATTTCCCTTACAGAATAACTTTCAATCTAGGCTCTGTTTACAATTTTCTTCGTATGTCTATCTGGTTCCAATTTTTTGTTTTTCGTATAGCTCAAAACATACAAGCTATAAACACAATTTTAGCTCTATGGGCCTGTATGAGCTCATTCTTCTGCTAGGTGTTCTGTTTTTTCTTAATTGGTATATCTCAATACACTGCATGAAATACAATGTTAAAGCCTTAATGTCTCTTATTCTTCAAGATCTTGTTTAAATTTCTTCAGTTTTATATTTTACTCATTTGGCTACTTCAATTGCGTTTATATTCAGCTACCTCCTAATGAAAGGTATGGTCTTCGAGACAGGTAATGTACACTGAACAGAGGGAGAGGAAAGTAGAATTGTTGCAACATGTGGCTTTTAGCAAGGAAGGAGCACCACCACTTCCTGTGTTAAATCAGGTATTTGCTATTTATTAGTTGAGAAATTCAAGTCTCTTTCCAGTTTTATGATAATAATTGTTGTCTACTAGTTGATCTAGTTCCTATGATCAATTCTAAAACCCTCTAGATCTCATCCATACCTTACATAGTGTGTTGTTTTTAAACATAGTGTAAGAAGCCTTAAGATTGCAAAGAAACAAGAAGAAACTCAATAGGGACAAAAAGGGCGAAATTCTCTAAAGAAGTTGAACTGCAAGATTTTAGTTTCTAACCACCGAATGAATCATGTAGCAATAATAGAAATGAGCAAAATGGAAAAGGGTCTTAGGCCTTGCAGACCACCAGCTGAGTATGGGAAGATGCTTGCAGCCAGTCAAACACAAATAAGGCATGTCAAAGAATAGGAAAACTAGATAGCACAGGTAACTGATGTTAACTAGATGTTTGTTTTGATGACGCATGAGTAGTTTAATAGAATTTCTAGGACTCGAGCGGCGAGACTCTGGATATATAGCCAATCTCTGTATGTTTGTTAAGTAACTTCTGGAGATTTAAGGAGATACTGAGAAACAAACAACATCGGCAATCTTATGACTTGTAGATACCACAAGGAATGAATTGGTTGTTGAGAGGAAACTTGTTGGGACAAAACCATAGAGCATAATCTAAAAAGTGAGTAAATTTGAGTGAGAAGAGTTCTCAATGTTGAAATATAGCTAGGTCGTATCCCTTGATTGGGCCGACCTAGCTTGGTAAATGTTTGATGGGCCTACTTATGTGATTATATTATGTAGCTTGTGAATGTTAAAGGACAGGCCCTATTTGGGCGCTCAACTTGTGTAACTTGTAATTGGGTCTGGCCCTAAATGGGCATTGTAATTTGTGATTCATGCTGGGCTCTAAATGGGTGATATAATGTAACTTGTTGATGTGATAGGGCTGACCCTATAATGTGTAACTTGTAATTATTATGGGTCAGACCCTATTTTGTGCGCCAACTTTAGATGCCTTATAAATTTACTGTAAAGGCCAACCTAAGTCAAATAGGATGTAAAAGCTCATATATATTCAAGGCAATGCAAGCATCAACACAACATATACACACTTAGCGAATTACTCTGCAAGGTTAGCGAACTTCTATTGTATGTGATCTGCAATTTCCTTCATTGATCAGCATCCGTGATCAGCAAATCTGGAGCTGCACTCTAGGGCAGTGAATGCTTATCAGTCAGCGATTTGTCTGCTAGGCTGGGCGAAGATCTTCTGGGCTGCCGAATTTGCCTTAGGTCTGCTGGAGAGTGTCAAGGCTGCCCAAAGGCTGTCTAAGTTTGATAGCGATCTGCACATCACCCTGACTTCCAGATTAAGACAAGTTTTGCTATAGTTGATTTATGCCCTAAAAGGGTAAACTTGTAATCTGCTTAATCAAATCAGATCTGAGATTATTGTTGCTGGGTTTTTCCTCCAAGAGGGAGGTTTTCCCAAGGTATCACTGTGTTATGTGTGCATTTGTGTTTTCTTGTTTTTTACTGTCAATCGGATTGCTAAGTTTAACATAAAACTAACACTCAACACCTCTTGCTTTCAACTAATCATTCATTTATGGAGCAACCATTACAGATATAGCATGTTTTCCTACATCACTGATAACTGATAAATGAAACCCTTCAAACTTGCATCCATTTCTCAACTTCCAAATAATATGAAGGATCTCAATTCCAACAATTTGTGCTGATACAACAAAGCCATATCACATTTGTTTCACCAAAATTGATGTCTCCCAAGATGGAAGCATAAATGATAAATAATTGCCGTTATTGCATAAGCAGTCCAGAATTACGGATATGTCACATCCAATAAGCATCTATATTGTTTGGTTGGATATTTCACATTTTTTTGTTTTACAGGTGGATTTGTCCAATATGGAAAATGTAAAGAGAGGACCTTCAGAACTATCTAGGTGATTTGATACGATACAACTGCTAGATAGCAAAATAGTGTTTGATGCTTTGGAGAACCTAAAGCCTGTACGTTTGTCTTCTTGAACTGAAGAAATGAAGTATTATTATAGCAAAGAGACCAAAATTTTTGGATCAATTTTACTTCTTTGGGCTAACGTTAATCCCCTAACCTTGGGCAATACCAATTTTTAGTGTGTGTCATCTATTTAGTAATATCAAAAGGTCTAGTATCTAGTCTATTTTTCTTATTTTGCCTTTGGTTCCTTCCGTTTTGCTTTATATCTTTTTTTTGGCACAAGCTGTGAAGGTTTTATTCCCCCCTTAAGTATTTAAAAATAAAAACATGAAAGGAACTTACACTTTTTGTTGCTGTGGTGATGCCAGGGCTATTGACAGAGGCAAATGATCTTGTCTATTTGTCAATATTATTATATTCATCTGGAGAGAGGTCATAACCACTTTAGCTTCTTTTAGTAGCTCAGTTGCTTCCTTTTCAAACTAAGCCTCACAGATAATTTGAGCTCCTGGGGAGATCATCTCTGGCTACCTGATCCTCAAGTGCATATGTATCCCTGTTGCATTATGAAGTGCTCGGGCCGGAGAGGATTGGGAACTGAAAGATGTTATTGGAATAGATTCCCGTTGCTTTGGAATTGTCTCAGAAATTGCAATTTGACGTGCTAGATTCTTGGTAGGCCTTGAGCTAGGTGGTAGTGGCAACAGACAAGCCCATACAATATTGCCTTCTTTGTGACATCTAAAGCATTTCGTTGGGAGGCTAAACGATTCATCCGATTATGTCCTTATTAAAATTCCATAAGAAATTATAACTTGATCCAGCAAAGTTCCATAAAAGTCTACTTCTAGACAAACTCAAAGCATACACTTGCAGACAAATTTGTACAATGTTCAAATAATCTTTTCTGCAAAATGCTAACTGTAGAAAGGAAGCCTATCAAGGAGTTGCTCTAAGACTGGACAATTGTTTCTTGTTTGGAGCGATATGATTAACTAGAAGAGATCTTTATTACATTATCAAGGTCTTGTCAAGAATGGAATTCAACTTTTTTACATTGAATATTTTTGCAGGAAGACATATTATCAAAGCTTTTCTGGATAAATTTTGTACAAGCTATTGAAGCCTATGTCTTAACATTTTGAGTGATCTATCTCAGTAACCAAACATCATTTATTTCAAGATGAGTGAGGTAGCTCACATGAAATGTCAGATGAAAGCTTTAATAGCTTCTAAGCAGTTTATCTAGAAAAGTTTTGTCAAGAATCCACCTTCTCAACAGAGACAACATTGTAAGATATCCATCGTAATGCTGGAAAGTTCTTAATCGCAAACAGAGGAGCCTTAGTTGTTGTCTATCCATGCCTATTTTCTTTTAGAATATGGCCTATAAAGTAGATTACCACAGTTAAGCATGTGGTGGACTGTTAACAGTGTTCTTTTCTTCATCTAAATGTCACACATAGACTTGGTTTCTTGGATGCTGAAATCTCACAATTTATATAGTTTGGCCATCTCAACCCCAAAATTCCATGCATCTGATAAATAGGCTTATTACGTTTGTGCTTTGCTTGCAGGAAACACTTATAATATGGGGTGCTGATGACCTTGTTTTTCCACTGGAGCTAGGGCATAGGTTGAAAAGGTAATTTTTCCTATTCGGTTTCCTATACACTCATGCACTTGTACTATTACTAGCAAGAGGTCATTAATGTGCTCATTAAAAGCTAGTTAAGGGTTAAACCTGGTATCTTTGTGCAGGCATCTGGGTGACAAGGCCAAGTTGGTGGTGTTAAAGGAAGCTGGACATGCTGTTCAGTTGGAGAGTCCACATGAATTCAATAATGTGATAAAGACATTTCTTATTGGTTCCTCTCTATAAACTTCAGTTTCATTGCAAAAAGCATTTCTTCACATTTAAACGCTAGTAACTTCATGTAGCATCTTGTGAGGTAGAATTAATGACTGTACCAAGCCTATTGGCAAAGCTTTTGATTATCTCAGCCTTCGATCTATGGGAAATTCATGGCACTTCTTATGAAAAACAAGACTCTAAATTCTCTTTGATTCCAAAACAATTAAAAAAATAATCCAAGGCAACTTTTACCATAAATTTTTGAGGTCAAGCACTATAAAGGCAACAATTTTAAAGTTGATCATCAATTAATACGGAGGGTTTCTATATTCACCCACTAACATATAAATCCACAGTGGAATCTGCATTCCTTTGCTTTCAGAAAAGCTCACAAGACAGAGTGGGGATCGTTGATGATGAGACAAGGTCTATCATTATACAAACAGGGAAGTGTGATGACCGAGAGAATTCACTGCTGAGGTGGTGGATTGTATATGCAAGGTAAATCAATCTGTGTATTGTTTCACTAAGGTTTCATCATCAATGTTCGGCCCACTGCTTTTGATCAGATGTGGGTTCCAGTATGGTTGTGTAATGACTTGGAGTTTTGGATGGATTCCCTCCATTGGGCCAACTTTTTTGGTAGTATGTGGAGTAGGGGATTCCTCTAAGAGGTTCCTTTTACCTCATTACTGTCTAGTGTAAGATTTACTTTTGAGTTGCATCGATCTACTTTGATCTTTTTTTAATATTAATATAATTTCATTTCATTTTTTTGAAAAGAAAATGGAGAAGCTCATGGCACCCATAGATTCAGGATTATCTAGGGCTTCTTCCCAAGCAGATAGAATTTGTTGTTTGGAGCAAGGTGGTGTGGTCGCCGAGAGCAGTTTAAAGTTTAAACTGCATTAATGAGGTTGGTCCCTTCAGAGAACCAAAAATTGCAAGCTTACCCTGAAGTTGAATGATGAGCTGAGTTAAAGTGAGCTGAGAGTAGAATTGCTGCCTCTGGAAGCTTCAATGACTGCTTATGGTGACCATATCTCTGAATTGGAGAAGGTTATTGAAACATGAAACCATAAAGCACAACACACACAAGAACACCAAATTTATGTGGAAAACCCAAGAAGAGAAAAACCACAGTGAGAATCACATTCACAATAAGAATAACATGTTATAATGTTTTAGGCTCAAGGTCAATGAAGCTCATTGCACCTAATTGGACTTGTAAAACTAAGGCACACAATCTTAGTGCAAAATACACGAGACTTGCATTACTGAGACACGCAATCTCAAGACAAGATACAAAGATTGCACAAACTGCCAAAGGACTCGCTATCTTTCGACAAGTACAGGTATTGTCCTTGAACCATTGTGTCAAACAACAATATCATGACAAACTTCAATTTGCACTTTTGCTTCTTCACCAATGCTTCCATATCATTCACATACAATTCACACATTTCCATTTCCATTTATACAAGGTTGTAGTTTGAAACCCTCATCTAGGTTGGCCACAAATGGAATATACATGAATTACATAAATTTAGCCACTCGAAACCAAATCACACAATGTGGTACACTCCAGGAGATAAAGGGGACCCAAATATATCACAACACATTTTCCTAAGCCTGTTCCAACAAACTGCACACACTAAGACTTCCTCCAAAGTCAACATCAAAATTTAACATGTAGAAAAACAATGAAGCACATTAATTAGTCGACCCAAACTCATCACCCAAAGCAAATTACTCAATACAGATCTACACACGTCAGGGTGAGACTCATATCAACATTCTAACTCAACCTCCAAAGAATATCCAAACCAAAAAAGCATGATCCAAATAAAATAAATCAACTGAGTCAACCAAAGACTAACACAACTGCCAAAGTTGAACATAAAACAACATAACTTCACTTATCAATCAAACCAACACTAGAAATAAGAACTGGAACATTGCACAGACCATATGAACATGTCCTTCAAGTCGCAACACTTGAATCACCACAACAAAGCAATGTAGAGTGTTCTCCAGACCAATCTTGATAGATAGCCTCATTGTCAATAGAGCACCACAACCAACCTTATCATTTGAGCAACTAGGGACCTAAAAACATGATAGTGCAACATCCACAAAACTTAGACATTATATCTCGAACCACAAGCCATCATCATCAAGAATCAAAAGAATGCATTCCATAAAGACATTAAATACTCTTTCCTGCATATTGTAACTTCCACCATTATAGTCTTTCATAAACACCTCATACTTACTCAATATCACCACCAGACAACATCACAACATCTAAACACTTATTTTTGGACCATCTTCAATATCTGCACAATTGAACAATTGTAACTTCCTCTTCATTAACACACACAATGACATTAATGACAACGCCATATAGGTTAACATCAATGACAACAAAAGACAAGTTTGACATCAATGATAACACAAGCAACACAATTGAAGTTTCCAACAATCTATCCCTTTGTCATTGATGACAACACTTGTACCACCAACTAGCAATAGACTGTTTAACTACATCTCTCTCCCCCTTTGATATCAAGGACAAAGGGTGCAATACTTCAAACAATAACTCTCTCCCTAACTGTAAATCTCTCTCTCTTTTGAGTATAACTTTGTTAACTACAACACTCCCTTTGAAAGGGACATCTCTCTTTTGCAACCATAAAATCACAACCTTCATTGCTCCCCATGAGAGCAGCCACCACATCATTCCAGGAGATAAAAGATAAACTTTGATTCTTCCCCTAGAAAGATGCACCACTTCTATGCATCTAGTTTGAAGGAGGGGCAATAACCCCTAACTTTTGTCAAAGATACTCTAAGGTATCTTTTGCCAATGCCTTGGTAAAGAAGTCTACAATCTGATCCTTTGTAGGCACACATTCACATATTCTAGTCCGACTTCCTTCTTTGCAACCTTCTCTCTTAAGAAATAATACCAAATAGAAATGTGTTTGGTTCTTGATTGCATTACCAAATTCTTTGAAATATTAATTGTACTTGTATTGTCACACATAATGGGAATTGCCTCATCATACACCACCTTGATATTTTCAAGACCGCTTCAGCCTCATGCACAACAACTATTAACAGTTTATCACCTTCAACTTTAAAATAAAAACTACCATCTGTTGTACCTTTCTTGAAATTTTGTTGTAGCAAATACTTATCCAACCTTGTGTACCAGGCTTTAGGAACTTGCTTGAGTCCATAGAGTCCCTTCTTGAGTCTATAAACCATATCATAATCTTCCAACAACTCAAACCTATCTAGTTATTCAATGTACACTTCTTCAAGTTCTCCATTCAAGAATGTCAGCTTGACATCCATCTGATACACCTTAAAGTTCTTATATGTAGCAAATACAAGAAACATCCTTACAGCTTCCATCCTAGCTACCAAAGCAAAAGTCTCCTCAAAGTCTATACCTTCAACTTGTGAATAACATTTATAAACCAATCTTTCCTTGTTCCTTGTGACTTCTCCATCTTCATTCAACTTATTTTAGAACACCCACTTTGTTCCTATCACATTCTTATCCACTCGTCTAGATACTGATTCCCATGTTTGATTCTTTTCTATTTGATTCAGCTCATCTACCATTGCTTTCATCCAACCTTCATCTTTCTTAGCTTCTGCAAAAAAAATTGGCTCCACCTGAAATTAAAAACATAATTTTTTTTTGTTCACTAGTCTCGGCAAGTCTTCTTGTCTAAACTCCTTTGTCTTTGTCTTCAATGATTTGATCTTCTGAATGGTTCTTCCACACATACGTTGTAAGTGTCTTAGGTGCTTTTTCAGGTTCCTTCTCTTCTCCATTTGCCTCTTCTCTATCTTCTAGAACTCCCTTCTCTTTTACACCAATAGGAACATCCTCTATCTCAACCTCATGCTCAGGTGCAACATGATCCCATTCTTCACTCATTTTTACATTCATACTTTCCACAATCTTCTTTAGTCTTTTCATGTAACACTAGCATGCCTTGCTCTTTGTAGAGCATCCCAAGAATATCCCTTCATCTGATCTTGCATCAAAATATCCCAAGTCTTTTTCATCTCTTCTTATGTAGCACTTGCTTCTAAATATCCTAAAATACTTGACAATGCGTGATCTTCCATACCATAGCTCATAAGGTATCTTTGTATGATTCACTCTTACTTGTACCTTGTTATGAATATATACAGTAGTATGCACAACTTCTGCCCAAAACAATATATATACTTCATTATGTTGAGGAGTCCTAGGTGTAGATAATTGCCTTCTAATACCATGTTCTTCACAAAATATATCACACTCATTTGATATAAATTCTCCTCCTCTATCACACCTCAAACATATGTTTTTAGCATCTATTTGATTCTCAACCATAGATTTGAATATCTTAAATCTATCAAATGCTTCAAATTTTTCTTTTAAAAAAGTAACTCATGTCTTTCTAGAATAATTATAAATAAGCAACATAAAATATCTTTCACCATTTGGTATTATTGTCCTTGCAGGTTCGCATAGATATGTATGCATTAACTCCAAAGGCCTTATAGTAGAATACTCCTTGTTCTTGAATTTGTTCCTTGTTTGCTTTCCCATCTAACATTCCTTGCTACCACTTCTTTTTGGTTTTAGCCTGCATTGCTTTTGCATAACTTTCTGGTTCACCAAATCCAGTCAATAATACATAATATAATAAGGGAGAGTATTGTTTAGGGGGTCTACTTTCTTAATAGATCTTCTTGTAGGAATTTGAGGTACGTGTTGGTATTCTGGTTGCTCAATATTTTCTAGCACTAATGGTAGTATATTTTATGGGATCTCATCAAGCACCGTGTATTGTGTGTTTTCTTTTTCCTATTTCTTTCCCTGCAACTAATCTTTATACATGAACTTTTCATTGAATATAACATCTCTACTCCTAATGATTTTGTGATTTTCATAGTCCCATAAACGATAGCCAAAATCATTAACTTTATATCCAATAAAATTACACTGAATTTTGCATCAATCTTTGTTATGTTTTCTATGTCAATATAGGCAAATGCTTCACAACCAACAATTTTCATAAATGAGAAGTTTACCTTTTCACCTATCCATGCCTAGTCTGGAATACCACCATCGAAGGAACTTGAAGGCCATCTATTTATTAAGTAAACAAAAGTATCCACAACATTTGCCCAAAACTATAATGGGAATCTTGCATGCAATCTCACACTTCTTGTATGCTCCATGATTGTTTTGTTCATCATTTCAAACACACCATATTCTTGTGGTTTTCTTGGAATCGTCTTCTATATACGAATTCCAAGGTATGAATAGTAACTATCAAACTCTTTGCTACAATATTCACCTCCATTATTTGATTTGAGACGTTTCAACTTATTTCTTGACTCATTCTCAACCAAAGCTTTCCATTTCTTAAAAGTCAAATATATTAAATTTTTTAGGAATGAAATAAACCCAAGTTTTTCTAGTTGTATCATAAATAAAAGTCACATAATAATAAGAGCCAACAAGTAATGATACCTGAGCCAACCCCCATACATCTAAATACACAAACTCTAACTTTTCACTCTTCTTTTCCTTCCCAACCCTAAGAAATCTGACTCTCTTTTGTTTTCCATAAACGCAATTTTCACATAAATCCAAATCAACTTGTTTCAAATCTGGCAATAAATTTATAGAATGGAGAATCTTCATCCCCTTCTCACTTAAGTCCCCAAACCTATTGTGCCATAAAGTTGTATCTATTCCTGTGGAAGTTAGGGAAATAAAATAATCAGAATCACTAGTACATAAATACAATGTACCTACCTTTTTCCCTTTTGCTATTACCAATGAGCCTTTTAGTAACCTTTCACGAGTTGTCTATAAATGTGACTATGCAACTTGTTGCCACAAAATTTTGCACCATTTTTTGAGCTATTAACTCAGACAACCTTGTGAAACATGGAAACAACCTCCAAGTGTGGGACCTTGACATGTGAGGTTGAATCTCTGCAAAAAGGCTAGCTTCCTTTCCAATCAAGGTGGAGTGTTGAACCAGCCCAACACTTGTAAAGCCTATCCTAACCACTTAGAAGAAAAAGGGGAAGACAAAGTGTGGAAAATGTGAAGGAGGCGATGCACCAAGATTATAATTATCCCTCCCTACCTATGAGTACACAATACATCAACATAAACTACCCAAAACATACACAAGTCCCTAACTTAACCAATCCATTAAGATTCATATGAAGGTTATCATAAGGTATTAAAAGGAAAGAGCATTCACAATATAACACCCATGAGCTAAACTAACAAAATTATCAATCTGGAAATAGAGATAAATATTCAAATGTAGAGGCAGATCAATTTTGCATAAGATATCTGAAAGAGACAAGATAAAGTAGGTAGCTTTATTAATGCAAGGCAAGACAAAAATTGCAGATACAAAAAAAAAGCATAAGATTCTATAGGAGAATTGAAGGGGAGAACCCTTTTTTTATTTATTTTTAAATGTTACATCATTGCCTTTACAGTGCGGGCATAACTGTGATTTACATAAGTTAGAAACCCTAACCAATCTGGCAAAGGTTACAAAGAGAATAAAATAATTGAATCAGATTAGAAATTTGATTGCTTGTGTGTATATCCCATCTCCTAGAAGTTGAGAAGGACTAAGAGGCATTGTTGCAGTCGATGAGGGCATGAAATCCTTGAAATCCGCGTGGCTCTTATGACAGGGATGTCATCTGAATGCTCTTTGACAAGACAGAGGACCCTCTATAAGCAATAAATGGGCATGGGAGACCTTGAGAAGTGTTTGGAGAGCCCAAATGAAATAATGGAAATCATCATGCAACATCTAGCAGTGGTTGGAGCAAAATTGGATCCAATTAGGGTTGCCGACAAAATAAAATTTGACCTACTAGTCGGCAACTACCTTTCCTAACCATTTCATTTTAAATGTCCTCCCTTAGATTTGAATGTTGGTTGTTGGATTTGTCTTCACGCATGAATGGATGGTTTTGATGCATCCCTCAATGGTTGATTAAAACATCGTCGTCGATTTGATCCTTCCTTTTGAATGGACAGTTGAGATTAAAATAAAGGAGCCCCACATACCATCATGCTGCCTTGCGGTATCCCTTGGGTTGACATCATCGTCCCCAAGGGGTAGCAGGAAGACCTTATATTACCATCGCTAGGTCGAGGTGACAAAGTCCCACCGATGGCTGATCATATGTCTATCATCCATGTTAGCACCTGAAAGGTCACAAGACCAATGAAATGGCCCCACATAATGGTCCTTATCAGCAACTACCTATCACTGGACCCACCGCCCATAGATTTGAACATTGAAGAGACACCTTGGGGGTGTCAAGAAACTCTAATAGTCTTAGAACCTTCCCCACCATCCTGTGACACAAAACTTAGGCAATCTGGCCACTCCGCCATCCCATGGTCAAACTTGGTTGACCCACGAGAGGTAGCGATGAACCTAAGGCTAACCCTGCCATCCCACTGTCAAACTTGGTGATGTCATCACACCCGCGGGGAAGTGGGATGAGGGAAGAGTCACGTCAAGATTGAACTGGTGAGCGAATACGATGGGGCCGGTTGTTCGGACGTTAAAATGTCCCTTCAGCTAGTGGCCTTTAAGTGCTATGACTAGCGATAATAAGTCAACTAAAAAATATAACATGGCTAAGAAGCGACTAAGGCATGAGGCTTAGGGTTTTAGGGTTTTAGGCCTTAGGGGTTTCAAACTGGTTAACCTGCAGAGGGTTCAAGCCATATTTGTTTCTCAGATCGATTATAACTGATGGATTTAACAACATCATGGAAATGTCAGCATTTCTGGCAATTCAGAGCAGATCTAAGTCTGCTTGCATGTGGCCAAATGCCTGTAACATCTGTTTGGCACAAAGTCATGACTAAACTTATTGAGAAAAATCCTTTCCTCTGTAACCAACAAAGGATAAAAAAAATTCCATTCCCGAGAGGAATAACTTATACTCGTGCACTTCTAAAAGAAAAGAATATCTAGCTAATATGTACAATTTCTTAAAACCTTCTTTAGAAGCAAGGTTTAAGATATATCCCATTCACTAGGATAAGTAGCAGTTCACTATTTGGCCTCTTTGCAACTAGAAATGACATATGGGCCACTCTAGATGGCATCAAAATTGGAATGTCGACCTGTCTTAGCTCTATCTGCATCCCATTTGAGAATTAAATCACCCTCTTTGTAGATTCTTTTAGTGGCATTTTTGTCAAGACCTTCTTTGACTTATTTTTGGTGTGATTCTAGTGTTAACATGGCCTAATTTTTCACTTCTTCCAGCTCCATTAGTTCGGCTAAGCTAACTATCATTACATCATTTTCTATCAACTCTAATTGGTGTGCCAATTCAAGAGAGGGAAAATCAAGAGATAGTGGGAGTCTAGCTTCTTTTTCATAAACCAACATGAAAGGAGAATTGTCATTATCCCTCTTGGGTGTAATCCTATCAGCCCACAATGTTATCTTTAATTTGATATGCCAATATTTTCGATTGTCTTCATTGGTCCTCTTGATTATCCTAATAAGATTCTTGTTAGAGGACTCAGCCAAGTCACTGCCTTAAGGGTAATAGTTTGACGAGGTCTCTAGATAAATACTCTTCTTAACAACCCATGAACTGATTTGGGCTCCAATGAACACCTTGGCATTGTCTGAAATGATGGTGGAAGGCGTGCCGAACCTTGTCACAATACCATCAAGGAAGTCGAAAATTGAAATCTCAGTGGCATCTCTCAATGCTACTGCTTTTGTCCATTTTGTGAAGTAATTTGTGTCTATTATAATCCATTTATGACTAGCACTTCATGGAGGATTAATGGGTCCAATAAAGTCTAATCTCCATTGTGAAAATGGCTAATTTGCTTGAATAGGATGAAGAGGAAGAGCGACTAATCTTTTTTTTCCTTAGAAAGCAGACCTGTCACACTTCCTCGCTCATTGATATGAATTTTGAATAGAGTCAGCCAATAATAGCCAACCCTCATTATCTTTATTGTTGTGGTCCTTGCAAAGAAACGACCACTCGAGGAACCATCATGCAATTCTTTCAATAATTTGTTGACCTGATCTTCTTTTATGCATCTTAGTAAAACACCATTAAGCTCTTTTCTAAAAAGAATTTTGTCCACCAAGACATAGGGAGTGGACTGCAGTCTTAAGTGTCTCCTCTTTGTTCTATGAAGGCCTTCAGGGCATTTACCCTCTCTCAAGAAGGTAGTCATGCTTCTATACAAGTGTTTTTCCCATCATTATTGTTGGCTTGTTGTTCTTTTTCTTGCAACACAAGGGAAACCTCTGGTTGAGCTTCAAATGATAAAAAACAAATTGTTCACAAAAGCCCCTACCTCTTACAAGTTTAGTGATCTTTTTATCTAGGTCACATTCCATGACCTTTGTGATCCATCCAACTCTCTTTTCACTAATGTCTTTGTTCAATAGGAAGCCTTTAGTACTTGCATGAGGAACTAATAGTCGGATCTTGTTGTTGGACAACATATCTCTGAACATTTTTAATGCCCTTATAACAATGAGGACTTGCTTCTCAACATAGTTGTACTTAAGTTCACACTCTTTGAGTCCTTCACTGAAGAAAGCAATGAGCTTCTCTAAATTTTCATTATTCAGTTGCATTAGGACAACTGACATGCTTAAATCTCATCCTAAAGTATAGAGGATAAATTCCTTTTCATAATTAGGATTAATAAGGGTAGGAGCTTGTGAAATTGCTTGCTCAATTTGTTCAAAACTACTTCTCCCTTCCTTGGTCCAACTGAACACTAGATTTTTTTTTAACATAGTTGTGAGAGGTTTTACCATGGCTACAAGGTTGGGGATAAACCTTCTCACAAAATTTATCCTACCAAGGAAGCTATGCAATCCTTTCTTGTCACTTGGGAGTGAAAGAGAAAGAATAGCCTCCACTCTTTCTAGATCTAAGGCCAAACCATCCTTTGATAGAATGTGTCCCAATAATTTGCCTTGATCAATGGAAAACACACACTTTCTTGGGTTCGTGGACACACCATACTCTTTGCATTTTATGAACACTTGTCTAAGATGATCAAAATGATTAATAGCACATTTTGAATAAACAATCACATCATCAAGATATACTAACATAAATTCTGCTAATACACCCTTAAAAGCCATATACATAGCCTTTTGAAATGTAGACCCTGCATTAGTTAGACCAAATGAAATTTTACAATAGGCATAAGTGCCCCACTTAGTGAATGCAATCTTATATTGGTCTGATTCTTGGACTAAAACCTTATTATAACCTAAATATTTGTCCAAGAATCAAAATCTTTTAGAGCCACTAACCTTTGATAGAATTTGTTGCATATATGATAGGGGATAATGGTCTTTTAGGGAGGCCCTATTGAGATCTCTAAAGTCTACACATAATCCGATTTCCCCATTTTTCTTTCTTACAAGAACAAGACTAGCTACCCTTGAGAAATGCTTGATAGGAAAAATAATATTAGCCTCTGTAGACACATTAAAAATTCCATTAAAATGTCCTCTTAATTAAACTTAATTTTTCCTACATCAATAAGTGGATCCAAATTAAATAATATTCTTATTATCCTATTCTCCATATTATTCATTATATTAATATTCATATTTATTTCATTTTTCTATTAGATCATTAATCTATTAAATAAACATTATATCATTATCCCATTTTATTCATATTATTCCTAAACTTTCTTGCATACTCAATCCATCCTCTATTTATCTAGTTTCACCCCCACCTATTGAAGCAAGGGAAAATCTTTGCAAGGGTAGATTGTTAATTCAAATCCAAACAAACACAAAGCATTCAAATAAAAGACAACAAAACAACATTTTATAAATTTGCAAGAGAGCTCTCTTGTTCCTCCGATTTGGACTCTTGTTGAAGCCTAGAATGCACCCCTTCCTAGCTTGTTTGGATTGGTCCAATGGTGATATGTGATTGGCTCTCCAAGATTTGTGCACAATGGATGGACAAGGAATGATGAAATGACTAAGTATGGATGAGTGCAAATTTTGGTATAATGTGGGTATGAGGATGGTTTCTTGAACTCAAACTAGCAGCATAGACTTACTTGACTTGGAGATGATAAACAAGGAGATGGAGTCCTCAATTTATAGAAGAAGAGGAGAAGAAATGGAGGGCTAGGATTGATCCAAGATGAAGGGTCAGGATTCCATGTGAGCCCATACATGACCCAAGAGGAGGTGACAAGACAAGTGTGGAGACCAATATATATACCTTAAAGGCATTTCTTGTCTCCACACTCCTCAAGGCTCATTGAGAAGACTTCCCAATGTGCCCAGGGAAGAGAAAGGAAGAAAATTTTCCTTGAGAGATGGGGATGAGGAATTAAAAATTCTTCAAAAATGATGATCATAGGGATTGGAGGAATAAGGAGGAATTAAAAACTCCTTGGAGGGGATGTATAGGTGAATGTGAGATTTTGAAAATCTCACATTCACCTAGGAAAAGGGCATTTAAGAAAGGTGGTTGAATGGAAGGGACAAGGAGTTGACTTTGTGGCTAATCATGAGGATTAGCCACTAGCAACTCATTATGAAAGGGATTAGAAGAATGATTAGGTGGGATTAGGGCAAATGAGATTTGTAGGAGGATTTGACTAGGAGAGGGAATGAGTGGAGGGAATTAAAAATTAGAAGAATAATGATAAGTGAAAATAGGGGGCTTCTAGAAGAATTCATTAGGTTAATAATGGATTAAGAAAAAGGTGATTTGTAGGAATCACCTAGATTAGTTAATTAAAAGGGGGAATCTGGAGAGAATTAATTTTAGGGATTTTAGAAGAATAAAGGTAGATTGATTTATTAAATCAATCAATAGCCTATAGTAACAACATTAATTATATTTAATTAAATATTGAGGAATAGGAATTGGCACAATTAATAAATTAATTATGCGAGGAATTTAAATAAATTAATTAAAATAATTAATTTAAGTGTCTACATTTTGCCCCTCTTTTACGCAGCAACAAATTTGGCGATGGGTAAAATATAGAAGAAAAAAGATGCCCCAGCGTAAAACACAGGTGGTGTATGCCCCCCCCCCCCCCCGAGAATTTTTTCAGATTTTTTTTAGAAAATTGACGAAAAATTCTCGAAAAGAAGAAGAAAGAAGGGGTGAGAAATGAGCGAGAAAGAAAGATAGAGCATATTGAGAAAAATAGAAGAGGAGATAGAAGGAGGGAGAGAACGAAGGGTATGGGCCCACAAGGGGGTCCATATAAGCCACAAAGGGCCCCATGAAGGGTCATTGTTACACACAAGCATTGGAGCAACCTAGAGCCTAGAAGAAGAGAAGGAGAGATGAATCACATTCCCACACATGAGCATCGCACCCAGAGGGTTCGACAGTACAAGAGACCCGAGGGCTATGGACAACCGGTATGTACGACTTTCCACCTCTGTGTTTTTGTGGGTTTAGGCTAGGGTTAGGGCTTAGTTTAGGGTTAACATTTAGCGAGGCGAACACGTTGATCGTTGTTTCAGCACGCGCGCCTCTAGGGTAACACGAGTGCTCGCAACTAGAAGGGAATAACCTGGAGTTTTGGAGCAAGCACTCACGTTTGGCGGGGGCAGCCGCGCTTTGGCATGGGGGGTTGCGGTGGGGGGGAGTTAGGGTTAGGTTCGGGGTTAAAGAAAAGGTAGCACGGCGCGGGCGGTCGCGCTAGGGCAGGTTAGGATTTGGTTGGGTGGGAGAAAGGGTTGTACTACGCGTGCGGTCGCACTATTTCGATCGAGGGTCCCTACTAGGGGTCTGTCAACGCTTGTGTCTTTATAATGGTGCGAGCGCCACGGGCTTGGCGCAAACGCTGAGTGAATCAGCGCGTGCGCTAGGGAAGAGGGATGGAAAATAGGCTTGGAATTTTTTGCTTGGGGTAAGGTATATGTGCATCAGGGGGCAGGATATGGCTTAAGGATATGAGATGATGAATTGGTTTGTTGGATGTAGGTGGATTTGTGGTGTAGGGCACCCTCTTGGTTCCATTTTTGTTTGAGTGCTAGATAGGTCTTCTTAGATCCTAGGTTGGTGTGTTGGATTAGTTTGGATCCTCTTGATGTAATAAGGAACCCATTTGTAAGGCCAATTGGCTCTAAGGTCATTTATAAACCTAGAGACCAAATTAGGCCATGGGGTTCATGAAGTGTAGGAAGCATGTTGATAGGTTGATTTGAGTAGTTTTAGGCCTAGGATAGGTCTACAACGCCATTGGGGACTTTGGCAAATCAAAAGTGTCAAATATGCAAAGTTGTAAAAAGTTGCTAAGCAACATTTCCACCAGTTGTGGAAAAGAGGTTCCAACAACCATAACCATTTGAAAACTGTTATAACCGTTGGGGGAAGGCCTATTTAGGCCTTTAAGATCATCCATGTTGAGTGTGGAGGAGGTGTGTGAAGATTTGGTGGATTGAACAATAATAAAAACTCTAATTTTACCCAATTCTCATTGTTTTCCGTACAATATGGTCTAAAAAAGGATTTGATTGAATGAAACTTTAAAGTGGGTGTGTTGTGGTGTGAATCCAGGTTCTAATGCAGGTGAATTGACTCCATTTGGCATAGTTTGGAGTGAGTAGTGGTTAGTTTACTGAAAATTGTCATACAAACCCTGGTTCATAGGGTTTCACTCAAGATGTGGCCCTAACTTGCAAATTCCATTGTGGAATTCCATGGCCTTTTGGAAAATGCAAGTTAAGGGAGTGTACATTGAGATTCCAAAAGGATGTAATCTGGGAGAGAGGGTGGGTGTGGTTACCACCAAACCCTAGGCTAAACAAGACAATGTGTTTAGTCTAGACTACAAGGAGGAAAGAGAAAACAGTCACCAAGGGAGAATAAGGAGACCGGTTTGATGGTTGATTATCCCATTAGATGATAGGGGAACATGTCCAAGTGTTGAGTCTAGTTTTGCAAACCCATCTTCAAGTAGTTGCTTTGGAAAACAAGCCTAATTAGGCCTATTAGGTCTGTGTCCACAAT
The DNA here is from genome assembly GCF_030272615.1 of Cryptomeria japonica. Taxonomy (NCBI): domain Eukaryota; kingdom Viridiplantae; phylum Streptophyta; class Pinopsida; order Cupressales; family Cupressaceae; genus Cryptomeria; species Cryptomeria japonica. The sequence continues at coordinate 573,031,247 of NC_081406.1, forward strand.
AGGTGCTTAAGGGTGCTGTAGCAGAATCAAACCTCAATCTCTTGGGGTTGGATGTAAGCCCAAAAAGGGTACTCAAATATGCAAACTTTTCCAAGGGTGTTTTGGAAGAATTTTGAACAAAGTTAGAAATACCGGTCTGGCGGGGCTACTAAAACTAGGCCTAAATAGAGGTTTGTTGACCCGAGTGCACAAAGGAGAGTTCCAAACTTGATTGGAAGGTTAGGGTGAGTTGTCCTAGGTGTGAAACACTCCAAACCCTTCCTAGGAAATGTAATTGGTGACTGGTTATCATTAGTGTGTGTAGAACCCTAGTTGTGGGGTTGTATTAGGCATTGGCTTAGGCACAGAGGGGTGATTTTGGGTCTTCTAACCTTCTAGTTGGCCACTCTGCATCAATTTGGGGCCGTTGGCGTCGAGGGAGCACTGGGCAACGACCATGAGATTATATCAATGATTGCGGTCGAATGAGTTAGAGATCCTAGCCGTTGTGGGGTTGCATTTTGTGGGTAGGTGGTCGAGGATTCGAGCCCATACTAAGATGATGACGACTTTAGTTGAGAGGTGGGATAGTAGATATAACAACTTCCACCTCCCTACTGGCGAGGCGACGATGACTCTACTAGATGTATGGAGGATCTTGAAGATCCCCATTCGCGGCGTCATCCTGGAGTATCGATTAGATGCGACAGATTTTTACCTACGGGAGGTATGCGAGTATGAGGCCCTGCCGATGCTGGACATGAGCACGATGCATTTGGGTAGGGCGATGGGTATCCGACATATACCTCGTCTGGTACTTGTGATTTGCGGATTTTTGAGCCGACAGATTCTACCTGATCTTGGGGGACATGGGTTTTCGGTTGGATGGAGTAGGTGTGTTTATTTCATGATACATGATTGTGCACAATGCCTAGGGAGCCGCGATGGTGGCTCAATTGTACGATGATATGAATCTCGTGGTGTATAGGGATTATGTCAGCTTATCCGCACGAGTGACACTTCTCCACATATGGGCTTGGGAGCATATTGTAGTTACTTGGCCACTAGGTGTACAGGATAGGCAAGTCCTACAGTCATATATAGACAGGTACAATGGCCTGTTACATTATACACAAATAGGATCGATATGGTTTTGGCGCCGCATTTTTTACGAGCTTATGCAGTTCAGATGGTGGCCACTTTTGGATAGTGAGAGATGGAGGGTAGACTGGCAGCTGCATTGGGCTAGAGTGGAGATGTGGTTGTTTGGTAGATCTGTATATGTCATGGAGTATTATGCCCCTTATAGAGTAGCGAGATAGCTCGACCTGGTCCAGGACATAGTGGGAGACATACCATTATATCCTCGGACAACACGAGAGGACAGGTTTTGGGGCCAGACAATGAGTCCATTGGAGGGCAGGACCAGTTTCCAGATGGCACCTTATTTGGTTTGGGATGAGCGGCTCGGGGCAAGAGAGGATCCAGGGACCACCAGAGGATACAAGAGCTGGTGGGAGGGACATTTTCCAGTGCACCTTACCATTCCTGGTGTTCTAGAGGATGATGAGCTACAGCCGACAGTAGATGAGATAGTCAACGGAGAGGATGATGGACCTGGTGAGAGGGTTGTGGTTGCAGCAGGGAGGGGTGCTAGCAGACATCAGAGAAGGGTTAGGGTAGTATGGAGGAGAGAGCCTAAGGTAGGACATGGACAGGCACGAGCACTACGAGCAAGGGAGGCAGCTGAGGGAGGTGATAGTGGGGGAGATGAGGCCATACCGATGGATATTCCAGAGGCACTGGTACAGGGTGTAGAGTCAGAGGCTGATTTTGATAGACTCGAGTAGCAGAGAGATGCCACTTGGGTGAGACTTCACTCACTTGAGGATGAGCTACAGATAGAGAGAGCTGGGAGCCAGAGGTTGAGCGGTTGCGGCGGGAGATAGCAGATTTGATAGAGAGCCTCCATACAACGAGGACAAAGGTAGATGCTTTGAGAGGGGAGAGGGAGGAGTCTAAGCGGATACTAGAGGAGGCACGGTCAGGGACCGCTATTGAGGCTTCACAGGACGTTCTTCGCCCATAACATGATGAGCTAGAGGAGCTACGAGATAGGGTTCAGAGGGCAGAGGCAGATATGACACGCCTGTGGGGGGAGAGGGATGTGGCCCGTTAGATGTTGGTCCCTACAGGGTTTGGGCAGCTATATTCTAATATGACATAGTAGAGAGAGAGGGCGGAGAAGGCGGGTCGAGAGGCGGCTTACTATAGGAGCCTGTACCAGGGAGTGGTACCTGCAGAGTAGCGAATGACCTTGTACACTGAGAGTATGTGATCCCACAGGACACATAGCCAACGACCCACACAGAGCCAACAAACAGGTGGATCGGTGGGTTTTAGGCCACCTAGAGGAGGGGGAGTAGGAGGATATGGGGGAGGAGGTGCTAAGGAGGGGGTTGGGGAGATAGGTGGGGAGAGTTAGCTCTATTTTGGCTTATGTGTTATTTTTTGACCCTTCGAGGTGATCATTGTATTATGACAGACACATTCATCTTTTTGAGCTTATCTATATATGGTTTGTGGTGGCAGTGATACATGTAGCGTATTATGATGGACTCTATTTATTATTTTATGATGTGATGCATGGATGATGATTATGGATGTATTGTGTTGACCTATTTGTGATGCAGGGTGGATGCTTATATATGTATGTTTTATGATGCGTTACTGACATGTTTATGGATGTAGGATGAGTGATTATGCAGGTCCACATGTTTTGATGTGCATATATGTTGTATATGAGGATGTTTACTGTATAATGAATATGCAATGCAATAATAGATGTAGATGCAAATGATTTATGATAAATAATAAATTGATCTAAATGCAATCTATATGAGGAATGAACGATGAATGTAATGCCACCTACACAGATAATGCAATGTAAATGATCAATGCTATGCAAATGATGCAATCTAAATGAATGATGAAATGAATGAATAATGTAATGTAAATGTAAGATGGACAATGAATGTAAACTAAGCGAATGAATTAATTTCATCTAATATGAATGGATAACGTAACCTAAATGACATATGCAATGCAATCTAAATGCAATCTAAGTGGTTAATGCTTGTGAAAATGATAATCTAAGTGAATAGTGTAATGAAATGAATAGATAATGTAACCTAAATGAATAGATAGTGGAATCTATATGAATAATGGAATGAATGATGCCACCTAAGTGGATAAAATGAATGGATAATGCAATGAGTGATGCATTCTAAATGCATAATGTTTCTGTGAATATGCAGGTAGTAATACAATGATCTTAGATAGAAATAGAAGAATAGGGGAGGGGGGGGAGGAATTGAAGACTCCATGGGATTATTAGATTGGTAAAATTAGGATTTTATGGAATGATGGGGAGAGTTATGCACAAAAAATGTGGAGAGCCAACCTAGTTTAATATTGCCCCAGGTAACCCGCACCACTGATTATAGGAACCAGGATGCCACGAGAAACCCAAGGCGTGGACTGACTCATAGTCAAACGGGAATTCCTTACACACAGCTATGCAAGTGTTGAGGAACACTAATACAAAGTTGTGGGTACGTGCAAGGAAACCCTCAAACACATCGATACCTCTTGTACACGAGAAGGTAAGTGTTGATAAACACCAATGCCTGGTCGTCAGTTCATACAAGAAAGATCCAAAACACGCCATGTTATGAAAATATGCATCTATTGTAAACATACTTGGATATGGAAGATCCGGGCAGTCGTAGGTAGATGCAGTTGTAGGGCAAAAGATGCAAGTCAAAATGAAAATCCAAGAAATCAAACAAGTCACCCATAGATGACCAATTGATGCCTCTTGCCAAGAGTAGGATTAGGATGGAGGATTAAACTGCTAGGCGATAGGGTGGGTGGATTTTGGACTAGGGGAAGGATTCATCCATAAGGCAAAGGATAGGGTGGGTGGATTTTGGACTAGGCAATTGAAAATATGACCTTGAAGATGAACTTGCGGACTCAGGATTGACCTCAAGACTTGATGAAGATCATACAGAGGCATAGGCTCGGGAAACAGGAGACAAAAGCTCGGTTTGATGGGACAATCTTTATTCACGATTTAGGCGAAGACTCGTCATCATACGAGTGATTATTCCAGCAGGAGTGGAGGAACGTTGTGATGGGCGAATTGGATAGTGAGGATGATGGATATGAGGTGATGGAACACTGACTTGATAGACGATGGATCTAGATTATTTATTTTGGCACCTACATGTAGGTTTTGACCAAGGTACTTGCCCATAGCGCCACAAAGTTGTTTTCACTAATGGATGAATTGATTTTTCTTTACTTTTATATATATATATATATATATATATAGTCACAAGGCGCTTGTTTACCAGGCTTTCACTAGGGTGAGGATCTTTTTTCGGGATCTTTTTCTCTCTTTTTTTTGTATTTTTCCTGATTTTTTGAATTTTTTGAATTTTTTGAATTTTTTGAATTTTTATTTTTTATTTATTTTTTAAACAATTGATGACTTTCTGAGGACTAGACATAGAATCTTTTTAGGTGCATGATGTTCATTGGATCATCCAAAGGATCTCATTTATGAGTAGCCAATTGATATGCCCTTGATCCGTATTTTGTTGTGATCACATATGGTCCAAGACAGTTAGGCTCAAACTTGCCTTTCTTCTCTCTTTCTTGAAGGTTTTTCTGATTTTCCATGAGGACAAGATCACCAATTTTAAATTCTTGGGTTCTAACCTTCTTGTGGTAATTCATGTGTAGGCAATTCTGATATACCCGGAGATGGTTTAAGGCCTTGAGGCGCCTTTCATCCAACAGTTCTAGCTCTTGTAGTCTGGCAACTCTGTATTCCTCATTTGGGAGGATATCCTGTAGCAACACCCTCAGAGAGGGGATCTCGATCTCAAGAGGGAGGATGACTTCGGAGCCAAAGACAAGGGAATAGGGGGTGGCGCCTGTGGGTGTACAGATGGAGGTGCGGTAAGCCCACAAAGCAGGGTGGAGTTGGACGTTCCAATCACGGTCAACTTCAATGATTATCTTTTTGAGGATTTTGATTAGGGTTTTGTTAGAAGCCTCAGCTTGACCGTTGCCTTGTGGGTAATATGGGGTGGAGAAGCGATGTTGGATGTCGAATTTTTGGCAAAGGTCTTTAACATCCTGGTTTTTGAATTGTCTGTCGTTATCTGTAATGATAACTTTTGGGATTCCATATCGACAGATCAAGTAGTTCAGAATGAATTTGGAGATCTGCTTACTAGTGGTGAAGGTAAGAGATGCCTCCACCCACTTGGTGACATATTCGGTGGTGGTAATAATGAATTTATGATCGTTGGAGGATGTAGGGTGGATTTTCCTAATGAGATCGAGCCCCCACTGTGAGAAGGGCCAGGGTGTAATGAACGACTACAATTCTTGTGATGGCGCATGGACCTTGTCACCATGTTTTTGGCAAGGGATACATTTCTTCACATAATTATATGCATCTACTTCTATTTTAGGCCAATAGTATCTTGTTCTTAAGAGCTTTTTAGCCAAGGTGAGCCCACTTGAGTGTGTCCCACAGATACCTTCGTGCACTTCACGTAGTGCCCATTCAACCTCTTGTTTATCTAAACACCTTAGGAGGGAACCGTCGAAATGCCTTCTGAATAGGGTGTCTCTAAGGATAGTGTAACGAGCACATCGATGGATGAAGGTTTGTTGTTGGGTTTTGGTAAGGTGTTGGGGAATGGTGTTATCTTTTAGGAAAGCGAAGGTCTCTTGATACCAGGGGGATTCAAGAACAACGAGTACACAAACCATTTCAGATTCTGGTAAATCGTATGTCGGTATGAATAATTTCTCGACCAAGAACTCACACTTTTGACTATGTGTCGGCATCTAAACGATGGAGCCAATGGTGGCCATTGCATCTACAGCTCTGTTGTTTGTTCATGGAATTTGATCAAACTTGATTGTTGTGACATGCTGCTTAATATCTTCAACCATACTACGACAGGGAAGAATCTTGTCATCTTTTGTTTGATATTCGTCGTTGACTTGTTTTATGACAAGTTGGGAATCACCATAGACTTGTAATTCCAATATCTTCCATTGGATAGCCAAGCATAGTCCAGTAATCAGTGCCTCATATTTTGTGATGTTGTTGGTACATGTAAAGGCTATCTTGTATGAATTTAGGATGCAATCTCCTTGAGGTGTGATCAATAGTATTCCCGCCCCCAATCCATTTTGGGTGCAAGAGCCATCAAAGTACAACTGCCATGTGGAGGATGTAGTGACAGTCATTATGAATTCGTCTGGCAATTTTGTAAGGATTGGATGGTCACTTGGAAGTGGAGCGTCAGCCAGTTGGTATGCGATTACTTTCCCCTTTATTGTTTTTTTGTCTATATATTCAATGTCAAACTTGCTTAATAGCAAGACCCATTTAGCAGTCCTACTAATGAGGGCATCTTTTGACAAGAGATATTTAAGAGGGTCAATCTTAGCAATCAGTTTGGTTTTGTTGTTTAGCATGTAGTATCAGATTTTTTGTGTTCTAAATACCAATGCTAGGCATGCTCTTTCAATGGGGGTATAATTGAGCTCATACCCCACGAGTGTTCGGCTGATGTAGTATATGGCATGCTCCTTTCCCTAGTCATCTGTATGTGCCAATAATGCCCCCAATGTCACTGTAGTAGCACATATGTACAAAATAAGAGGCTATCCAGGAGTAGGAGGCATAAGAACTGGAGGTGATGCCAAATATTCTTTGAGTTTTTCAAAATCCTTTTGACATAGGCAGTCCCATTTGAATTTTGTGTCTTGCGCAATAGGTTTGCAAATGGATGGCATTTATCTACAAGTTGCAAGATGAAGCGCCTGATAGATTGGAGTTTCCTTTAGAGGCTATGCAGTTGTCTGAGGGTCTTTGGGGGAGGCATTTCCATGATGGCTTTCACCTTTGCAAGATCAACCTTGATGCCTCTGCGGGAAACAATGAAACCTAGCAGTTTTCTCTATGCGACACCAAAGACACACTTCTTAGGATTGAGGTGCAGTTTGTATTTTTCCAATCTTTCAAAGATCTACCTTAAAATAGGGATGTACTCATGTCTTGTCTTTGATTTGTGTAGAAGATCGTCCACATAGTCCTCCATGATTTTGTGCAAGAGGTCATGAAAAATTGTTGTCATTGCACGTTGATATGTAGCTCCAACAGTTTTGAGGTCAAAAGGCATGACCTGCTAACATAAAGTCCCCCATGGTGTTGTGAATGCAATTTTGTGTTGATCTTCCTCCACAACCCTGATCTAATTATATCTGGAAAATTCATCCATAAGTGATAGCATCTCATGTCCCGCTGTGAGGTCCACAATCATGTCTATGTTGGGGAGCGGGAAATCATCTTTAGGGCACTTAGCCCTATTAGATCTCGAAAATCAGTACAGATGAGGATGCCCCCATCGGGTTTGCCGACAAGTACAATGTTGGATACCCATTCAGGGTAGTCTATTGGTTTGACGAATCCTGCATCCAACATCTTTTGGAGTTCCGCTTTGACCAGGAGTGCAATATGTGGATGCATCTTGCATAACTTCTTCTTTACGGGTTTTGCATATGGATGAACAACAAGATTATGAACCACCCAGTCAGGATCTAGACCTGGAATGTCAGCATAGGACCAAGCGAAGTTGATTTTTGTCTCTGTGAGGAAATTGATGAAGTCTTGTTTCTCTTGATCCGTGAGAGACTTGGCAATGAGCACGTTCTTTGGAATGTCTTCAATGCCCATATTGATACTATATGTTTCCTCTATTAACAAGTTTGACCTGTCCTGTGGAAGATTACCAATGGTAGGGAGGTCAAGTCCCTCATCCTCAAGTGACTTTTCCAGGTTATCACTTTCGGATACGCCCTTTGTTTTTACTTTTTGCTCATCCAAAGGTGCCTTGGAGAGGTTTTCACCTAGGGAATCATGTTTTTTCTTTTTATTATCTTTTTTGTGACTAAGGGCATTGACCTGACTACCAGAGTATCCCTTTTCATGCAGTCTTCCAAATTACACATAGTCAGGAGAGTTATGAGAGTGTTATCATTGGTGCAGATGTCTAAAGTGGGTTTGTCTTGTTAGCCTCAGTCTATAAGTTCGGGATGGACAAGATGTAGCTCATGTGGATTGGGAGGGGTTATGGAAGTGATAGTGTTGATGCAGGTGTCAAAGAAGATGTCATCTTCCTATTCAAAAGGCATTTCATGGAGCTCCTCTTCATCAAAGTCTTTGATATCCAAAGAAGGACTTGAAGGGACATCAATGATAGTGATCTTAGGCACTGGAGTGTACCCCAAGCCCCTGTTATACTTGTATGAGATAGGATTTATTTGTGCTTTTTCTTCCTTTCTCCTTTGGTCCCAAGTCGTGTCCTTTGTAACCAATCTTTTCTACTATAGCTGATGCTTTTGGATACGTTTTTTTAGGTATTTTTGTTGGGTCATCATCTTCTTCCTGGTACAACCATGAAGAGACATTTGTGTCAACGCTTTCCTCATCAAGTGGACCCCATTGCTGAAAGGTGGTATCTTTGCATTATATAACAGGCTTTTGATCTTTTTTTATTTCTTTTGGTTTTTCGAATGACTTGGGAGATAAAGGGAGATTGCCTATTAATAATACATCCTCGAGTTTGTATTCTTTGTGGCCATTATCCAGGATCTTGATTTTGTGCTCTTCTTGGGATGAGGTGGAGGCGACGTTTGATGTGTCAGATGGAGGAGTTGGAGAGGGTCTATTTGGTGGGCAATGATATGTGTGCTTCCCCTCTAAGAGCTTGTAATATTGAAAAGGTTGTGGATCACCTTTAATAGTGATCTCTCTTCCATTGAAGGGGAATTTGATGCATTGATGATAATGGAGGGGACAACCTGCAAGGAATGAATCCATGGGCGACCAATGATAATATTGTAAGGGGGATCAAGATCTAAGACTTGGCAAGGGGTCTCAATTGTAATAGGGCCCACTTGAAGAGGCAAGGTGATCATGCCTTTAGAAACTCTTTCTGCATCATCATATGCTTTTATTGTGATTCCTCTTGATGTATCTACCAGGTCCTCAAAAAGCCCCAACTATTTTTTAATTTGTATGTACACGAATTGAGTCTGGATCCACCGTCTATCAAGATACGTTTGACCTTGTCCTTCTGGATAAGGGCTTTGATGTGCAAAGGTTTATTATGGTCTTCATTTGCAAGAACATCATTGGAAGTGAACACAAGGTGTTGTTGGGCGGCAAGGTTTCCAATGAGAGATTGAAATTGGGTAGCATTGATATTATCAGGAATGCGAGATTCAAGGAGGGTTTGTTCCAAAATTTCCTTGTGGACGGGGGAAGTCTTGAGAAGTTCTAGGATGGAGATCTGCGCGGGGGTCTTCCCAAGTTGGTCAAGGAGATCGTATCGGCGGGTGGAAGACATGGGGGGAGGGTTCGGTGGGGGAGGGGCTCCTTGAACAGTGACTCTACCTCGGTGGGTGGTTACATTGCAGTCATTCTGAGAGTGGGAAGCGGAAGGTGTGGCGCCTTAAATGACTATCTTAGCAGGGTTAGGTCTGGTTTGGGAAGGGGGAGGGTTAGCTCCTTGGATAGTTATGACATTGGCATGGTTGTCTGCAAGCTCAATGTGACCCACTAAAAAGTCAAAGTCCATTATATGATTAGTGTAGTCATAGTTCATAGTGTTAGATGATGAGCCTTTGCCTTGATCATGTTTTGGGAAGGGTTCCTGGTACACTTTGAGTTTGTCATTGTTGTTACCAAGTTTGAATTTTCTACCTCAATCTCACCTCTATCAATGAGATCTTGTATGTAGATTTTAAACTTCATACACTTTTGTGTATCATGCCCATTGAGACAATGATACTCACAATACTCATTCTCATTATACCACTTAGGTTTGGGTTGATTAGGGTTGAACAAGCGAGTTATCAGGAAGACCACTGCGCCTTCTTGGACAAGCTTTTGAAACACCACTTCAATGGGCTCGACAAGAGGAGTAAAGTCTCTTGGAGTCTTGTTATTGGATCGGGGTGGTCACCCCTGGACTAAGACATTGTTATGGAGTTTTTGAGATTGATTTTGATTATTTTGATTGCTGAATTGGCGATTGGTGGTGGTGGGCTTTGGAGGAGCGACCACAATCTGGACCCGTTTTGCATCAGTCACACCATCATTAATTACGTTCTTGTTTTTGGACCAAACTTTTGGTTTATCATTATGGTAAGAGGGAGAATTTTGACTTGATTTTTGGTAATGTTTTAAGGTCCCTTCCTCTAACAAGACACGTTCGAGGGCTAGGCCCTTGTCAGTCAATTTTTGGAAAGATTCCATACATTGAGATGTCAAAGGTCTTGATAGTTCGAGCACTAGATTTTTTTGAAATAATTCAATTTGGTGTTGTTCTGGCAATGTCCCATTGGAATTTCTTGATAAGATGTTGCCATCTTTTCAAGAAGTTAGCAAAAGTCTCTACAGGCCTTTGTTTTGTGTTACTAAGGTCCATCATGGAAACATCATTAGCCATGCTGTAGGCATAGTGAGCCATGAACTTTTCTGCTAAGTCCGGGAAGGAGGTGACATAACCTCGAGGTAAGGATGAGAACCACGCAAGAGCATCTCCCGTGAGACTCTTAGGGAAGATTCTTCAAAGGTATCAGTCACTATAGGAGACTTCTTGACATAAGATGTGAAATTCACGAACATGGTCTCGGGGGTCCCCTCTGCCTTCATACTTTGTCAACTTAGGCATCTCAAACCTTGGTGGGTATGGTGCAACTGATATAGATGGGTCATAAGGACAAGGACAAAATTCCTCAAACAAGTAAGGTTTCCTTTTGTTAGTCCCTTCCTTCATGTCTTTGATAATGTTTTTTATGTCCTGGATTTGTTCATTGAGGTCTTGTTGTGGGTTTTGGACATGATGAATTGTGTTTGCCCCTAGAATCGGATGAGTCATGGAAGGTGGACCACCACCACTAGTGTATTGATATGAGGAAGCGGGGATGTGAGATGTGATGACCGATGTCATAGGGACTTGAGTGACAGTTGGTTGCGACCCACAAACTGTTGTGACATGAGGAAGTGAGGCTCGAATGAAGTTAGCGACACTGTTGAGAGGAATGGAGGATTGTGGAAAAGAAACGTATGGTCGAGTAGAAGAAGATGGCTTAGAACCTTGTTGGATAATAGACGAGATCGGATTTGATATTGGCATATATGCTAAGAAGGAAGAAGACGGGATGGAGACCACAGGGATAGATGTCGCAGGCGCTATTGATTGGGGTTGAATGATGGGCGGGGGCGCAATTGATTGAGTTTGGAAAACATGTGTGACAGTATGAGTAGGAGCAAGGTCTCCTTGTGGTTGTTGACCAAGAATGGATCTATCAAAACTGGGGGGGAGCTGAGCTCCATTTTCAAGGAGAGTCTTTAGAAGAGAACTAGGATTATGTCGAATAAATTTATCCAACATTTCTTGATTATAAGAGTCTTCTAAGAAAGTTTGCACTTCCGAAGAGAGTTCATCTTAATCAACCATATTAGGGTCTTGTGGTTGATTTTGAATGTTGGGTTGCACACTTTGTGTAGGGTCTTCATATAGGACACTAATGTCTAGTATGCCATATTGTTGTTCAGCCATCTTTTTCTTTTGAGATTGAGTTGTGACCATACAAGAATAACCTTAGAAAGATTGATTAGAGGAGGAAGAAATTTGATGAAGGGACTTAGCAAGGATCTTGGATTTTGGATTTTGATTTGGATTTGATGAAAGTGGATTTTGATTGATTGGTAGAGTCCTTGGATTAGGACACGGGTTTGATTAAGATTTCACCTTATCCCTTGGATGAGGATTTTAGGTGGGAGATGTTGATGAAACCATAAGCAAGGTAGTGACCAAGTTAGGTAAAATTTAGACCTTGAGATCATGGTCAAAGTATTTCTTCCACTAAGGATTGACTAATGATCCAAGCAAAGTAAAGACGTGAGATAAGAGTCTTGATCGACTCAAAGGATCGGGCAAAGGTACTTGGAGAGGATTATTCTTCAAACACAAAGCCAAATGATTGATTGATTAAGGATGAGGTCTAATTAAAACTTCACAAGGCATAAAACCTTAATGTGAGGTTAAATTGGATTAAAGGATGATTTGATTTGGATTTGAGAATTGATTTGACTATTGATGATGATTGATTTGTGATCAATTGATTTGCTAAGTCCTTAGGAAAAGATTGAGGATGAATGATCAAAGAGAGATGATAGTGATGATTAGAAGAAATTTGATGACTAGGCTATCCTTGGCATGAACATGACTCAATAGATGATTGGTTCGAATGGTAAGTTGTATGAAGGGATGCGACTGCACTGATTCTGACAATAGTTGGTGTTAAAAGACAAACCCGAACGTTGATGGAGGGCACAGACTCTTAATTTATCACTAGCATCAATCTCATTGGTATGACCATGGATGCAATCGTGGCAATGGTGCAAAAGGGTCCTATGTTTAAGAAAGAGTTTGCGATTTGTGTACCAAAACTTTTGACTTCTAATAAGTTGTGCTTGTGTGAGCTTCTTCTTCTTGATAGGTTGGTGGATTGACTTCTTGGTATGCTTATACGACTTGGGCTTATGAAACATGAGATGGACGAAGTTCTGACGTAGTTTGGGACTTGTTTGGAAGACTTCAGTTTGTTATGACTTGGACTTGATTGATGTTGGTTCAAATTTTGTGTGACTAGGACATGACCTTGAATATGACGTGGACTAGATTTTAATTTGGTGATAATGACTAGGATGTTGACTAATTTTACTCTTGGCAAGAAGACAAAGCAAATACATTGGACATTAATTCAAATAAGCACATCAAGCATATCGAGCTACCCTAAGGAACTGGCTGAGGAGGAAAACCTACGCTTGTTGAATTAGGTTTACACCCACTAGCTAATCAAAATACAGTTGTTGGGTCTCACGCAATGGATTTCCAATGCTGTATTACCCGACTCCAAATGCTAATAGGGGCACGATATGGCAAGTCTCTTGGGGGAGTTACTATCTCCCTTGCACAAAGATTATCCACCTTTCAGAGGTGAATCAGGTGGCCTCTAATCCTAGAGTTCTTAATATGGATTTTCGTTCAAATCTACTCCTTGTAGTTGCACAAGTGCAATTGAGGCCTATAGCCCTACAAAGTACCAAACAAGATGTAGTCACACAAGCATGATTGAGACCTAAAGGCCCTACAAAATGCCCAATATGAGAGTGGACTCCCAAATAGCTCCGTCCTTTGAAACTTTCATCTCAAGAGGCCTATTTATTATAGTGAGTCAGAATACCTAGGTCTGGTTGTACTCACTTGGGTCGTTCCCCTCTCACTAATGCCTAAGAAAATTGGGAGGGCAGACCCGCTAAAAGAAAGCACACAACAAACTAGAAAAAGTACCAAAGGTCGAGATTTTTGATTGTCTAGATAGAAAAGAGCATACTCTCCTACTTTCACACTTTTCCCAAAACAAAATCAAACACTTTAGTTCTTTTACTTTCCTAATTCAATCTAGGTGCCTAAAAAAAGAAGACACAAGATTTGTTTGTATCTCCTTGGCAACCTACAAAACAAAATGATTAGTAGTTTACTCAATGCATTCTTTGGCAAGCGAGCTGCAAAACAACTGTTAGTAGTTTATAGTGATGTCTTGGACTGATCAAAAAACCTGCAAAAACCTCAAAATTTTGATCAGTAGACAAAGGTCTGCAGAAACAGTGCTCGCGCTGTTCTGCAGACACCTGCGTACGTGCTAAAGGGGGTTGAAATACAGAATAACAAAAAAATACCGAACCATACATAAAATAAATGAAATGTTGAATATACCTAATCGGTCGCGTTGGTATGCAGTCAGACGTGCTGAAGCATGAGCGTATGCACTGAAACAGGTTAATAAAGACAACATAAATTTGAAATTCAAAAAAAAATTTAAAACTAAGCGGAAAATCTGGCAGAGTGTTCGCGCTATTCGTAGGGCACTCGTGTTGAAGCGGACTACCAAAAGAAAATGATAACTAGCCTAAAATTAACTAAGTTTTTATTTTTTATTTTTTATTTTTCTACTTTTTTGTTATTTTTAGGCTATTAATTATGAATAAAAAGAGAAGGAAGAAGAGATAAAATTGTTGAGACTATACAAGAGAATTGTGCAGACAAACGCGTTAATCTCGTAGCGCTCACGCTGATGTGCAGACCTGCAAAACAAGTGGGTTAAAAATTCAAATTTTTAGTGCTCGCGCTAAATCACATGCGCACATGTCGCTAAACCCGAGGTGGTCGCGCCAATTTGCAGTCACTCGCGCTGTTCTGATACCTGTGATCAAAATCTCACAAAAACTTGAAAAAAGGGTTAAATTTCAGGAACGTGGGTCCCACTGGACATGCCAAAATGAAGCAAGGGAAAATATTTGCAAGGTTAGATTGTTAATTCAAATTCAAACAAACACAAAACATTCAAATAAAAGACAAGAAAACAACCTTTTATACCTTTGCAAGAGAGCTCTCTTGTTCCTCCAATTTGGACTCTTATTGAACCCCAAAATGCACCCCTTCCTAGCTTGTGTGGATTGGTCCAATGGTGATATGTGATTGGCTCTCCAAGATTTGTGCACAATGGATGGACAAAGAAGGATGAAATGACTAAGTATGGATGAGTGCAAATTTTGGCATAATGTGGGTATGAGGATGGTTTCTTGAACTCAAACTAGTAGCATAGACTTACTTGACTCGGAGATGATAAACAAGGGGATGGAGTCTTCAATTTATAGGAGAAGAGGAGAAGAAATGGAGGGCTAGGATTGATCCAAGATGAAGGGTCAGGATTCCATGTGAGCCCACACATGACCCAAGAGGAGGTGACAAGACAAGTGTGGAGACCAAGAGATATGCCTTAAAGGCATTTCTTGTCTCCACACTCCTCAAGGCTCATTGGGAAGACTTCCCAATGTGCCTAGGGAAGAGAAAGGAATAAAATATTCCTTGAGAGATGGGGATGAGGAATTAAAAAATTCTTCAAAAAGGATGATCATAGGGATTGGAGGAATAAGGAGGAATTAAAAATTCCTTGGAGGAGGGGATGTATAGAGGAATGTGATATTTTGAAAATCTCACATTCACCTAGGAAAAGGGCATTTAAGGAAGGTGATTGGATGGAAAGGACAAGGAGTTGACTTAGAGGCTAATTATGAGAGGGATTAGAAGAATGATTAGGTGGGATTAGGGCAAATGAGATTTGTAGGAGGATTTGACTAGGAGAGAGAATGAGTGGAGGGAATTAAAATTAGAAGAATAATGATAAGTGAGATTAGGGGGCTTCTAGAAGAATCCATTAGGTTAATGATGGATGAGAAAAAAGGTGATTTGTAAGAATCTGAAGAGGGGAAAATAGATTTGAAGGTCAAATGATCAAAACATAACGAAATAAACATGCAGAATGCTAAAATATCATTAAAAAATCATTTCACCTTGCTATTTTACCTTCTCCTTCGGGTTGAACTTGATGAAGTGAAGGCGCCCTTTGATAATGCTCCTTTGATTGTTGGATGTGGATGGCTCTCCAATGTTGTGCACAAATGGAATGGATTTGAAAAATGATAAGAATGAGATGATCAAGTTGCCAAGATGATTTCTTGAGCTCAAAAGGGCAGCATAAACTTACTAGATTTCAAGATGTTTTAGAATGAAGAGATGGAGCCCTATTTTATAGGAAGAGGAGAGGAAAACGGATGGCTACGATGAATTCGAGATGAAGGGCTAAGATTTACTTGTGAGCTCACACAAGGTCCAAGAGAGGGTGTGGAGACCAAGAAATATGCCTTAAAGGCATTTCGTATCTCGACACTCCACAAGATGCGTTGGAGGAATTAAAAATTCTCCAAAAAAGGATATCATGGGGATTGGAGGAATAAAAAGGAATTAAAAATTCCTTGGGAGAGGGGATGCCTAGAGGAATGTGTGATTTTGAAAATCTTACATTCACCTAGGAAAAGAGCATTTAAAGCTAGTGGCTGGATGAAAAGGACAAAGAGTTGACTTTGTGGCTAATCATGTTGATTAACCATTAATGACTAATTAGGAGGGGGATTAGAGGAAATGTTAGGTGGGATTAATATTTATAGGAAAATTTGACTAGGAGAGAGAATGAGTGGAGGGAAAAAAAAAATTGGAAGAATAATGTTAAGTGAGTTTAAGGAGTTTCTAGAAGAATGAATTAAGAAGATGATTTGTAGGAATCATGTAGGTTAACTAATTAATTGAAATTAATTAGCTAAGAGGAAGATTTGTGAGGATTTGATTTTTTTTAGAAGAATAAAGAAAGGGATTGATTTATTAAATAAATAAATCATATGCTATAGTGACAATATTAATTATATTTAATTAATATTGAGAGGAATTTGAATTAACATAATTAATTAATTAATTATGCGAGGAATTAAAAATAATTAAAATAATTATTTTTAAGTGTCTACATTTTGCCCCTCTTTGAAGCGAGGTGTGATGACACATTGATTCAAAGAATAATCTTGTTTTGATGCTGATATTGGTCTGATAGGATGCCCCGACTCTTGATTGATAGATTATGGTATGGTGATGCCCCCCCGAGAGATCAATTGAGGTATTTGATCTTTGGAGTTTTGCGAAATTGATATCCTGATAGATTTGATTTGATTCGATTGATAAGATCTAGATTCAGTCTGGTTTCAAGAAGAATTCATCCTGTATAAGACAAAGATGATCAAAGTGTCTGGTTTAAGGAAGGATTCATCCTGTATAAGACATGATTAATCACAATATCTGGTTTCAGGAAGGATTCATCCTGTATAAAACATGATCGGAGTGTCTGGTTTCAGGAAGGATACATCCTGTATAAGACATGACTGATCACAACATTTGGTTTTAGGAAGGATTCATCTTGTATAAGACATGATCAGATTTCAACATCTGGTTTAAGGAAGGATTCATCCTGTATAAGACATGATTGATCACAACATCTAGTTTCAAGAAGGATACATCTTGTATAAGACATGATTGATCACAGCGTCTGGTTTCAGGAAGGATTCATCCTGTATAAGACATGATCAAATCACAACATCTAGTTTCAGGAAGGATTCATCCTGTATAAGACATGATTGATCACAACGTCTGGTTTCAAGAAGGATTCATCCTGTATAAGACATGATCAGAGCGTCTGGTTTCAGGAAGGATTCATCCTGTATAAGACATGACTGATCACAACGTCTGGTTTCAGGAAGGATTCATCCTGTATAAGACATGATCAGATCACAACATCTAGTTTCATGAAGGATTCATCCTATATAAGACATGATTGATCACAACGTCTGGTTTCAGTAAGGATTCATCCTGTATAAGGCATGATCGGAGTGTCTGGTTTCAGGAAGGATACATCCTGTATAAGACATGACTAATCACAACATTTGGTTTCAGGAAGGATTCATCCTGTATAAGACATGATCAGAGCGTTTGGTTTCAGGAAGGATACATCTTGTATAAGACATGAATCAAAATCAGAATTCATTATGTGAGGAAAAAAAAAGAGGAAGAAAAATTAGGGTGGAAGGGATAGATGAGGAACAAATATGAAGCAGTCGTGAGGTATTTGGAAAGAAGAATATGAGATGTGAGACCGCGGAGGAAAATGGGGGCAATTGAGAACTCCATGGGATTATTGAGTTTAGGATTTGATGGAATGATGGTGAGATTTTGTGCACAACAAATGTGGAGAGCCAACCTAGTTTGATGTTGCCCCAAGTGACATGCACCACTAATTATAGAAATCAGGATGCCATGAGAAACGCAAGACGTGAACTGACTCTGTAGACAAACGGGAATTTCTTGCACACAACAATGCAAGTGTTAAGAAACACTAATACAAAGTTGTGGGTTCGTGCAAGGAAACCCTCAAACACACCGATACCTCTTGTACACGCGAAGGTAAGTGTTGATAAACACTAGTACTAGGTCGCCGGTTTATACAAGAAGGATCCAAAACATGTCATACTATGAAATATTCCCCAGTATGCACCTATCATAATGTACCTGGATATGGAAGAACCCAGGTAGTCGTAAATAGTGGCATTCATAGGGCAAAAGATGCAAGCCTATATGAAAAGATCTAACAATATCTAACAAGTCTCTTCCTTGCAACCAAATGATACCTCTTGCCAAGAGTAGAACTAGGATGGACTTGGGATTGTTTCTCAAAACTTCTTGAAGCTTACACATAGAGGCATAAAATCTCAGTTTCAATGGGACATTCTTTGTTCATGACTCAGGCGAAGACTTCATCATCATACGCATGTTTTATTGGGAGGCGGAAAAGAAGGAATGTTGCGCATGGGTGGGCTGGATGGCAGATGATTTGTAGTATTGACATGATAGACAGTGGATCCGGTTATTTACCTTGGCGTCTACACAGAGGTTTTCACCAAGGTACTTGTCCATAGCGCCACCAAGTGGTTTTCACTAATGGACAAATTGTTTTTTCTTTCTTTTTTTGATTTTTTAATTTTTTTGTGTCATAAGGTGCCTATTTGCCAAGTTTTCACCAAAGTGACGATTTTTTCAGGATCTTTTTCTCATTTTTTTTTAAATTTTTCTTGATTTTTTTTTTTTGACAATTTAAGACTTTCTGAGGACTAAGCATAAAATCTTTTGAGGTGCATGATATTCATTGGATCATCCAAAGGATCGCCTTCAGGAGTAGCCAACTGATAAGCTCCTAATCCATATTTCGCTGTGATTACATATGGTCCAAGCCAATTAGGCTCAAACTTGCCTTTTTTTTCTCTTTCTTGTAGATTTTTATGATTTTCCATGAGGACAAGATCACCAACTTGGAATTCTCGGGTTCTGACTTTTTTATGATAACTCATGCGCAGACGGTTTTGATATACCCGGAGATGATTCAAGGCCTTGAGGCGCCTTTCATCTAACAATTCTAGCTCTTGTAAGTAGGCAATTCTGTATTCTTCCTT
Source organism: Cryptomeria japonica (assembly GCF_030272615.1). Classification (NCBI taxonomy): domain Eukaryota; kingdom Viridiplantae; phylum Streptophyta; class Pinopsida; order Cupressales; family Cupressaceae; genus Cryptomeria; species Cryptomeria japonica. The sequence continues at coordinate 573,050,346 of NC_081406.1, forward strand.
TGGTAGGATGTTTTGCAGTGATACCCTTAGAGAGGGGATCTCGATCTCAAGGGGAAGGATAGCTTCGGAACCAAATACTAGGGAATAAGGAGTGGCGCCTGTGGGGGTGTGGATGGAGGTGCGGTAGGCCCACAATGCAGGATGGATTTGGAGGTGCCAATCACGGCCCGCTTCATTGACTGTCTTTTTGAGGATTTTTATTAGGGTTTTATTAGAAGCCTCAGCTTGGCCATTGCCTTGGGGGTAATATGGAGTGGAGAAGTGGTGTTGGATGTTGAATTTTTGGCAGAGTTCTTTGACATCCTGGTTCTTAAATTGTTTACCATTATCTGTGATGATAACTTTTGGGATGCCATATCGGCAGATTAGGTAGTTCAGGATGAATTTGGATATTTGCTTGTCGGTGGTGAAAGTAAGAGGCATAGCCTCTACCCACTTGGTGAAGTATTCAGTGGCACTGATAATGAATTTATGTCTGTTGGAAGATGAAGGGTGGATTTTCCCAATGAGATCGAGCCCCCACTGCGAGAAGGACCATGGTGTAATAAATGGCTGCAATTCTTGTGACGGTGCATGAATCTTGTCGCCATGCTGTTGGCAAGGGATGCATTTCTTCACATAATTGTATGCATCTTCTTCCATTTTAGGCCAATAGTATCTTGTTCTCAAAAGTTTTTTAGCCAATGTGAGTCCACTTGAGTGTGTCCCACAGATACCCTCGTGTACTTCGCGTAATGCCCATTCTACTTCTTGTTTATCTAAATACCTTAGGAGGGAACCATCAAAATGCCTTCTGAACAAGGTGTCTGCAAGGATGGTGTAACGGGCACATCGGTGGATGAAGGTTTGATGTTGAGTTTTGGTGAGGTGTGGGGGAATGGTGTTGTCTTTGAGGAAAGCGAAGGTTTCTTGGTACCAAGGGGACTCGGGACCAATGAGAACACACACCATTTCAGACTCTGGTAGGTCGTATGCCGATATAAACAATTTCTCGACCAAGAACTCGCACTTCTAACTATGTGCTAGCATTTGAAGGAGGGAGCCAATGGTGGCCATTGCATCTGCAGCCCTGTTGTTTGTTCATGGGATTTGGTCAAACTTGATTGCCGTGAAATGTTGCTTAATATCTTCAACCATGGTACAGTAGGGAAGGAGTTTATCATCTTTTGTCTAGTATTCATCATTGACTTGTTTTATGATGAGTTGGGAATCGCCATAGACTTGTAATTCCTTTATTTTCCAATGGATAGCCAAGCATAAACCTGTGATGAGGGCCTCGTATTCTGCTATGTTATTGGTACATGCAAAGGCTATCTTGTATGATTTGGGGATGCCATCTCCTTGAGGTGTGACCAATAATATTCCTACTCCCGATCCATTTTGAGTGTAGGAGCCATCAAAATACAATTTCCATATGGAGGATGTGGTAACAGTCATAATGAACTCATCTAGTAATTCTGTGAGAAGAGGATGGTCACCTGGAAGTGGAGCTTCAACCAACTGATCTGCAATGACTTATCCCTTGATTGCCTTTCTATCCACATATTCAATGTCAAACTCGCTTAAGAGCATGACCCATTTGGCGGTTCTTCCAGTGAGAGCAGCTTTGGACAAGAGATATTTAAGTGGATCAATTTTAGCAATTAACTTTGTCTTATTGTTTAGCATATAGTGTCGTAGTTTCTGTGTGCTGAACACTAATGCCAAACATGCTCTTTCAATGGGGGTGTAATTGAGTTCATATCCTACCAACGTCTGACTGATGTAGTAAATGGCGTGTTCCTCCCTTGATCATCTGTTTGCACCAATAATGCCCCCAATGCCACTGCAATAGCACATATATACAAAATAAGGGGTTTTCCAGGAGCAGGAGGCATCAATACGGGAGGTGATGCTAGATATTCTTTTAATTTCTCAAAGGCCTTTTGACATAGGCAATCCCATTTAAATTTTGTGTCTTTACGCAACAGGTGTGCAAATGGATCGCACTTGTCTGCTAACTGTGAATTGAAATGCTTGATAGACTGGAGTTTTCCCTGGAGACTGCGCAGTTGTCTGAGAGTTTTTGGCAGAGGCATTTCCATTATAGCTTTTACCTTTGCGGGATCAACCTTGATGCCTCTACGGAAAATAATGAATCCCAGTAGTTTTCCCGATGTGACACCAAACACACACTTTTTGGGATTTAGGTGCAGCTTGTATTTTTCCAATCATTCGAAGATCTGTTTTAGAATGGGGATGTGTTTTTGTCTTGTCTTGGATTTTCCTAGCAGATCATCCACGTAGTCCTCCATAATTTTGTGCAAGAGGTCATGAAAAATTGTTGTCATTGCCTATTGATACGTAGCTCCAGCATTTTTAAGGCCAAAAGGCATGACCCGGTAACAGAAAGTACCCCATGGTGTTGTGAATGCGGTTTTATGTTGATCCTCATCTGCTATCCTGATTTGGTTGTATCCAGAAAACCCATCCATTAGTGATAATATTTCATGTCCTGTTGTAAGGTCCACAATCATATCTATGTTTGGGAGTGGGAAATCGTCCTTAGGACAAGCTATATTTAGATCTCAAAAATCTGTGCAGATTCAGATGCCCTCGGCAAGTTTGCCGATAGGTACAATGTTGCAGACCCATCCAGCATAATCTATTGGTTTGATAAATTCTATGTCTAACAAATTTTGGAGTTCTGCCTTGACCAGGAGTGCAATATGTGGGTGCATTTTGCGTAATTTTTGTTTTACAGGTTTTGCATCTGGGCGGACGGCGAGATTGTGAACCACCAAGGCAGGGTCCAACCCTAGCATATCGGAATAGGACCATGCAAAATTGATTTTTACCTCTGTAAGGAAGTTGATGAAGTCTTGTTTCTCGATTTCTGTGAGGGATTTGGCAATGAGCACAATTTTCAGAATGACTTCGGTGCCCATGTTGATGTTGTATGTTTCTTCTATCAACAAATTTGATTTGTCTTGTGGAAGGTAACCAATAGTAGGGAGGTCAAATCCCTCATCGTCAAGTGCCTTTTCCAGGTTTTCACTTTCAGATACGCCCTTTGTTTTTATTTCTTGTTCATCCAAAGGTGCCTCAGGGAGGTTTTCACCTAGGGAATCATATATTTTTCTTTTATTATCTTTTTTGTGGCTAAGGGCATTGACTTGACTACCAAAGTATCCCTTTTCATGTAGTTGGATACCCTCGATTCTGCTACAATCTTCCATATTTTGCTCTATTAGGAGAGCAATGAGAGCATTATCGTCGGCGTAGATATCTAAAGTGGGTTTGTCTCATTGGCCCCAGTCAATGAGTTCAGGATGGACAAGATGTAGCTCATGTGAAGTGGGAGGGGTTATGGGGGTGATGGTATTGATGTAAGCATCCAAGAAGATATCTTTCTCATATTCATAAGGCATTTCGTGGAATTCCTCTTCGTCAATGCTTTCGAAATCCAAAGAAGGACTAGAAGGGGCATTAGCGATAGTAATCTTAGGCACCAGGATGTACCCCAAGCCTCTGTTGTATCTGTAGGAGATAAGATTTATGGGTGTTTTTCTTCCTTTCTCCTCTGGTCCTAGGCCGTGTCCTTTGTAACCCATTTTTTCAACTATGGTAGATGCTTTTGGGTACATTTCTTTGGAGATTCTTGTTGGATCTTCATCTTCTTCTCGGTACAGCCATGAAGAGATATCTGCTTCGAGGCTCTCATTATCAAGTGGGCCCCATTGCTGGAAGGTGGTGTTTTGGCATTGCATGACTGGTTTTGGGTCCTTTTTTATCTCTTTTGGTTTGCCAAATGACTTAAGAGAGAGAGGGAGGTTGCCTATTAATAAGACGTCCTCCAATTTGTATTCTCCACAGCCATTGTCCAAAATCTTGATTTGATTATCTCGTTGGGATGATGTGGAGGCAACATTTGATGTGTCAGATGGAGGCGTTGGCGAGGGTCTATTTAGTGGGCAATGATACGGATGTTTCCCCTCTAATAGTTTGCAATATTGAAAAGGTTGGGGATCACCTTTGATAGTGATCTATCTTCCGTTATAGGGGAATTTGATGCATTGGTGATAGGTGGAGGGTACGGCCTGCAAGGAATGAATCCATGGCCTCCCGAGGAGAATGTTGTAAGGGAGGTCAAGATCTAGTACCTGGCAAGGGGTTTCAATTGTAATGGGGCCCACTTGAAGAGGTAAGGTGATCACATCCTTTGAAATTCTTTCAGCATCATCATATGCCTTTATTGTGATCCTTCCTGATGTGTCTATCAGATCCTCAAAAAGTCCCAATTGCTTTATTAATTTGTATGTACACAGATTGAGCCCGGACCCGCCATCTATCAGGATATGTTTGACCTTGTGCTTGTGGATAAGAGCTTCGATGTGTAAAGGTTTGTTATGGTTTTCATCTACGGGAGCATCTTTGGAGTTAAATACAATGTGTTGTTGGGCAGCAAGGTTTCCAATTAGGGCTTGGAATTGGGTGGCGTTGATGTTATCTGGAACGCGTGATTGGAAAAGGGCTTATTCCAAAATTTCTTTATGGACCGGGGAGGTCTTGAGAAGTTCCAAAATGGAGATCTGCGCGGGTGTCTTCCCAAGTTGATCAAGGAGGTCATATCGGCAGGTGGAAGACATGGGTGGGGGGTTTGGTGGGGGAGGAACTCCTTGGATGGTGACTGTTCCTCGGCGTGTAGTTGCATTGCAGTCATTTTGGAAATGGGAGGTGGAAGGTGTGGTGCCTTGAATGACTATCCGAGCAGGATTTGGTCTACTTTGGGAAGGAGGATTAACTCCTTGGATGGTTATGACATTGACATTATTGTCTGTAGGTTCAATGCGACCTACCAAAAAATCAAAACCGGTTACATGATTAGCGTAGTCATAACCCATTGCGTTAGATGATGAGCCTTTTCCTTTATCATGCTTCGGGAAGGGTTCCTGGTACATTTTGAGTTTGTCATTGTTATTACCAGGTTTTGTATTTGCTATCTCAATCTCACCTCTATCAATGAGATCTTGTATGTAGATCTTCAGTTTCATACACTTTCATGTATCATGTCCCTTGATACGATGGTATTCACAATACTCATTTTCATTATACCATCTTGGTTTAGTTTGATTGGCGTCAAATGGGTGAGTGATTGGAAAGACCACTATACTTGCTTGGACAAGTTTTTGAAACACCACTTCAATAGGCTCAGCCAGAGGAGTGAAATCTCTTGGAGTCCTGTTATTCGATCAGGGTGGTCGTCCCTGGATTGAGACATTGTTGTGAGGTTTTTGGAATTGATTTTGGTTGTTGAATTGATGATTGTTGGTGGTGGATTTTGGGGGAGCGGCCATAGTTTGGACCCGCTTTGCATCAGTTATACCGTCATTGACCACATTTTTGTTTTTGGACTAGAATTTTGGCTTGTCGTTATAATAAGAGGAAGAACTTTGTATTGATTTCTGGTAATGTTTCAAGGTTCCTTCCTCCAACAAGACACGTTCAAGGGGGAGGCCCTTATCTGTCAATTTTTGGAAGGATTTGATACATTGAGATATTAAAGGTCTTGAAAATTCAGGCACCAAGTTCTTTTGGAATAGCTCAATTTGATGTTGTTCTGGCATGTCCCACTGGAATTTCTTGATAAGATGTCGCCATCTTTGTAAGAAATTGGCGAAGGTTTCTCCAAGCCTTTGTTTTGTATTACATAAGTCCATCATAGATACATCATTACCCATGTTGTATGCATAGTGGGCCACAAATTTTTTTGCCAAGTCTGGAAAAGAGACAATGGAACCTCGTGGTAAAGATGAGAACCATGCCAAGGCGCCTCCCGTGAGACTCTTGGGAAAGAGTCTGCGAAGATAAAGGTCACTATAGGAGACTTTTTGGCATAAGATGTGGAATTCTCGGACATGGTCACGGGGATCTCCTTTGCCTTCATACTTGGTGAATTTAGGGATCTCAAATCCTGGGGGATATGGTGCAACTGATATAGACGGGTCGTAAGGACAAGGGCAAAACTCTTCGAACGGGTAAGTTTTCCTTTTATTAGTCCTTTGTTTCATGTCCTTGATGAGGTCTTGTTGTGGACTTTGATATTGATGAATTGTATTTGCCCCAAGAATTGGACGAACCAAAGAAGGTGCACCACCACCAATATATTGATATGATGAGGAGGTGGGAATGTGGGATGTGATGACCAATGTCGCTGGGGTTTGAGGGACAGTTGGTTGTGGTCCGCCAACTATTGTGACGGGATTGAATACGGCCCGGATAAAATTTGTGACATTGTTGGGAGGAAGGGAAGTTTGTGGAATAGAAATTTGTGGTTGAATAGAAGGAGATGGTATAGAAGTTTGTTGGAGAATGGATGAGATTGGATTTGATAGTGGTATGGATGGTAAGGAGGAAGAAGGTGGGATGAAGACCACGGTGGGAGGTACAGCGGGTGGCATTGATTGAGCCTGGATGATTGATGGGGCTGCAATTGATTGAGTTTGAATAGTAGGTGCAGCACTTTGTGTGGGAGCGAGGTCTCCTTGTGGTTGTTGGGTGAGAGTGGATCTATTAAATTCAGATGGAAGTTGAGCTCCGTGTTCAAGGAGAGTTTTCAGAAGTGTAGTAGGATTGTGTTTAATAAACTTTTCCATCATCTCTTGGTTATAAGAATCCACTAGAAAAGTTTGCACTTCCAGACAAAGTTCATCTTGGTTAACCATTTCAAGATTTTGACTTTGATCTTGATCGCTAGGTTTCCCACTTTGTGTATGATCTTGCATGGGATCTTCATATAGGACACCAATGTCTGGCATGTCATATTGTTGTTCAACCATCTTTTTGTTTTGGGATCGAGTTGCGACCATACACGATATTTGTGATGAAAAGACTTAGGAAAAATGGGATGAAAGGACTTAAGAAATTTGTGATGAAAGGATTTAAGAAATTTGAGGATGAAAGGGCTTAAGAAATTTGTGATGAAAGGATTTAATAAATTTGAGGATGAAAAGACTTGAGAAATTTGTGATGAAAAAAAAAAAAATTTAAGAAATTTCAGGATGAAAAGACTTGAGAAATTTGTGATGAAAGGATTTAAGAAATTTGAGGATAAAAGGACTTAAAAAATTTGTGATGAAAGGATTTGAGAAATTTGTGATGAAAGGATTTAAGCAAATTAAGGATGAAAGGATTTAAGAAATTTGAGGATGATTGATGAAGAAGGTATGGTAGTGATGGTTTAGAAGAAACTTGATAACTAGGTTGTCTTTGACATGAATACGACTTAATGGAGGATCAATTTGAATGGCAAGTTGTATGAAGGGATATGACCACCCTAATTTGGACGATAATAGGTGTTTCAAAGGATAAACTTGAATGTTGACGTAGAGGATAAACTCTTAGCTTCTCTCTTGGGCTTATGAAAAATGGGACGGACAGAGTTTTGACTCAATTTTGGACTTTGTGTGGGTAATGACTTGGACAGTTGTTTGTGTCTTGACAAATGTTTTTGCAAAGTGTTTGGGGATAGTGATGTGTTTTTAGTCTACTCTTGGCAAGTATGTATCAAACAAAGCAAACACAGTGATCAAATGCATATTATATCAAAGACACTCATGCTCATATACAACATTCTTAAGGCTGGCAAGGACAATAGTCATTGAATCCCAATTGGTTTCCCATCTACGCTTACCCAGAGCGAACACTTAGATACTTGACCCCACTGGCTCCCCTCCACAACACTCACTTCTCGGGGCAGCCAAGCATCAATTCTCATGAAAACTCCTCATGGTGAACTTTGTGTCTCTACTAAGGGTCGTAAGAATATGGGCCGCTTCAGAGGTCTGACCTCCTGCACCAATGACTAGAAGGTTTTTGGCCACTATGAACAAGGTGTTTAGTAAGTCTTCCCGTTAGTAGCTACCCTTCAAAGTTGCGCAAGCGCAATTGAGGCCTATAGCCCAACGAAGCACCAAGAACTTAGTAGTCACGCAAGCATGATTGAGATCTCTAAGATCCTACTAAGCACCCAATGTGAGAGTGAACTCTCATATAGCCCCAACCATTAACCCTTTCGTAGTCAATGGCCTATTTATTATAGTGAGTTGGGAACCCCAAGTCCAGGTGTACTCACTTGGGTCGTTCCCCTCTTACCTTCTCAAAGAGCAAGTTGGGAGGGCAGGCCCGCTAGAGGTAAGCACACAATCAAACAAGAAAAGGTTGGAGGGTCTGGATTTCTGATCGTCTAGTAAGATGAGAGCATACTTTCCTACCTTTACGCTTTTCTTAAAGACACATAAGACAATGGTTCATTCCATTTTAATTAATATCTAGGTGCCTAATTTAAATAAATGCACAATATTTGGTTGAATGAGCTAGGCAACCTGCAAAACCACTTGATTAGTAGTTTGAAAAATGGAGTCTTCAAAAAGCGTCCTGCAAAACAACTTGATTAGTAGTTTGGAAAAATAGAGTCTTCAACAAGCGTCCTTCTCCTTCGGATTGAGCTTGATGAAGTGAAGGCGCCCCTTGATAATGCTCCACTTGATGTGCTCCTTTGATTGTTGGATGTGGATGGCTCTCCAATGTTGTGTACAAATGGAATGGATTTGAAAAATGATAAGAATGAGATGGTCAAGTTGCCAAGATGATTTCCTGGGCTCAAAAGGGCAGCATAAACTTACTGGATTTCAAGATGTTTTAGAATGAAGGGATGGAGCCCTATTTTATAGGAAGACGAGAGGAAAACAGATGGCTAGGATGAATTCGAGATGAAGGGCTAAGATTTACTTGTGAGCTCACACAAGGTCCAAGAGAGGGTGTGGAGACCAAGAAATATGCCTTAAAGGCATTTCGCATCTCCACACTCCATAAGATGCATTGGAGGAATTAAAAATTCTCCAAAAAAGGATATCATGGGGATTGGAGGAATAAAAAAGGAATTAAAAATTCCTTGGGAGAGGGGATGCCTAGAGGAATGTGTGATTTCGAAAATCTTACATTCACCTAGGAAAAGAGCATTTAAAGCTAGTGGCTGGATGAAAAGGACAAAGAGTTGACTTTGTGGCTAATCATGTTGATTAACCATTAACGACTCATTAGGAGGGGGATTAGAGGAAATGTTAGGTGGGATTAATATTTGTAGGAGAATTTGACTAGGAGAGAGAATGAGTGGAGGGAATAAAAAAATTAGAAGAATAATGTTAAGTGAGTTTAGGGAGTTTCTAGAAGAATGAATTAAGAAGATGATTTTTAGGAATCATGTAGGTTAACTAATTAATTGAAATTAATTAGCTAAGAGAAAGATTTGTGAGGATTTGATTTTTTTTAGAAGAATAAAGAAAGGGATTGATTTATTAAATAAATAAATCATATGCTATAGTGACAATATTAATTATATTTAATTAATATTGAGAGGAATTTGAATTAACATAATTAATTAATTAATTATGCGAGGAATTAAAAATAATTAAAATAATTATTTTTAAGTCTCTACAGAATCACCTAGATTAATTAATTAATTAAAAGGAAGAATTTGGAGAGAATTAATTTTAGGGATTTTAGAAGAATAAAGGTAGATTCATTTATTAAATAAATCAATCAATAGCCTATAGTGACAACATTAATTATATTTAATTAAATATTGAGGAGGAATAGGAATCGGCACAATTAATAAATTAATTATGCGAGGAATTTAAATAAATAAAATAAAATAATTAATTTAAGTGTCTACACCTATTACACTCACATAATGCCTGTGTTACAAACATCTCCCACTAATATTTTATCCCACATTCATTTTGAAACCTGGATTCTGCCTTGAGGACATATATAAATACCATGCTCCTCATTTCTAAGTGTGGAAAATTAATCCATCCCTTGTATCTTTGCTTTCTTCTGAATTCTAGTTAGTTTACTTTTGCATTCATCTCTCATATATTTCAATCATCTTACTCTCATCTTCATATTCATCTATCATAGCTTCTTGTGCACGTGCTTCTGAGACCACTCATATTTTGAACACAAGATCTTGATTGGTAGGAGAATAACAAAGTGAATTTTTATTGCATGCATGTGTGTTTTAGCTTAGATATTTGCATTTGCATGCGTGTGTTTATGGCGGGTACTCCATTGATAAGATGTTGAATTATCTGGATTTTGTGTCATAAGATCACTAGGTTTGATTTTCTCCATCTACCGCCTCTATGAGTTTAGTTAGTTATTTCCTCATTAAAGGTTCTATCTTAGGATTAACAAGCATTTTTTTTCCTTACTGGTTTTGCATTGGGATCTAAGTCTATGGTATGTTGAGCCAAATTAGGGTCAAATCTTTTTAAGTCCTCATATGTCTAAGTGATTACATCATTTAATTCTTGACAAAGATTGACAAAGATATCTTGTTTAGTTTTGGAGCACACCTTTCCTAGGTTGAGTGTTCTTCCATCAATGATGTCGAGTGGCTTGTAATCACCCTTTTTTGTAGCTAAGTTCACAATTCTTTACTTGATCATCTAAATTGAAGATGCCTTCCAAGGTAACTAAACCTTTAGGCAACGTATTGGACTTGAGTTGCATGATCTGGTCTTTGTATTGGTCTTGCAGCATAGGCTAGTTTCCAACAAAGAACTCTTCTTCATTTTGCAAAAACTTTACAATCTGTTCATCTGAATCAAATACTTGCCAATTTTTTTATTGTTTGGGATGACATGCCTTAGAACAAGTATGGCATATTGTTCCTTTGCAATTGCAATATGTGTCGGTATGTTTTACTATCCACCAACTACTGCATGTTTGTCAGCATGTTTGTTTTGGCTTCTAGAAACACTTTTAATATTGAAGGCCTCATATCCTTCAATCAAGTCTCAAAATTGATGTTTATATGACTTGAGTGGGTTGTTCTTTGTTATACTTTGAGCTCTGATGTGAGTAACAACCATCTCACTATCCTCAAAGACTTGTAAGGCTTTAATCTTTCTTCTTTGTGCCATTTCGAGACTCTAGATTAAGGCTTGTTATTCAACTGTATCATTAGTACAACTAAAATGAAGTCTGAATGAAAAATAATATTTATCATCACACCAGCACAAGCACCATTCTTGTTTCTTGGTCTATCAAAAAAATGCTTAATAATCCCTTTGGTTCTTCTTTTTCTTTGATGAGGTTTGGAATAGGAGTATATTCTTCATGAATACAATAAGTGCCAAGGTCGATTTCTTCAACTTCACTAATTGGATCAAATTGAAAGGCATTAGCCCACTCATCCAATAAGAAATCAAGAACTACTTCCAAGAGAGTAAGAGGTTCACGAATCATACACTCATCGTCCTCATCATGTAAAGTGCAATTCATGTTTATAAGACTAGGAGTATAGGGTTATATATATGATTATTTCTAATAGGTTCCAATTTAATGACAACCTTTGTGCCATATCTGGTTCTAAATAGAATATGAGATCAATCTAAGGACAAGTACCCATGTATTTTGGTTGTCAAGTCTCTAGATAAGAAAATGGCTGTTTTAACTGAAGTGCCATCTAATTGGACAACCCCTTTTGTCACAAGTTCATATTTTATGCTGAGAAGATTAGCTACTTTTTTAGGCATAATTGAACTACTAGCCCTAAAATATATCATACAATTGTGAACTAAATTATCTCCTATTATTAAAGAGATATAGAAAGGAGGTGGCTTACTAGTCTTACTTGAATTTTCTTCCTCCTTGGGTTGTACCAAACTGGTAGAAGATGGAGTTTTACTTGTTGTCTCTCCCTCTAGTTGATTGATATATTTTAATGCCTTTTGAAGCAAATCTCTCTGAGATAGAATGGGGAGAGCATCCCACGTGGATACATGGAGACTGATCTTCTTCATTTTTTCCACAATGTTGAAAGTAACATTCACTCGCTTTGGAGAACCTTTAGTAACAACAAGGTTTGTCTTTGATATGGGGGCAACTTTGGGTCCCACTAGTTTCTTGCTACTTGGATTTATGTTCTAATTTGGATTGGGAGCGACAACCTTGTCTGGTGTCTTTGGAACCATGCTATGTGTGGCAGCTTAAGAAGTTGAATCTTGTGGCATCTTATAGCCTTTTTCTTTGATCGAGTGTTATGTGCCACAACATCATTGAATGGTTGGTTAACGGTGCAAAAATCTAACTCTTGCCAATTGACAAAAGTTGAATCCCCTTAGGGATGGTTTTGGCCACCAACAATGGACTAATTTTTTTTATGTTGTTGTTAGGAAATTTCTGGTTCACTTTAAGCAACTAGACCTTGGGAAAACTCTCCACTTTGGCAAGCAACCTATTTATGAGGTTGATTGCATGGAACACGTGTCCAATATTGCTCTTGAGCAAGATTATTTTGCAATAAAATCAATGTTAATAAATTACATGTAGCCTGATAGTCCATACTATTAAAAGGTTTTTGGTTATTCCATTGGTTTTGCCCTTGAAAAGAAGGTCTATTATGATGATAGTTATGATTTTGTGCCTGATATGGTCTGTTGTTATGAGCTTGTTGCCTTTTGATTGTCACCACTTCATTGTTGAGACTACGTAACATAATTTTTAGCTCATCAAATTCATTTGAGGATGTAGAGGGCACATGAGATTGACTTATAGGTGGGACAACTACTGGGATGGGAGCCAAAGAAGGTTGAGGGGATGGAAGCTCTTAAAACAGAGGCATTGGAGGCCTTGGGGATATCTTACTAGCCTATATTAAACAATATTTTGTCCTTATGGCTATATCATATGCATTTGATAAAGAATCCCCACCCATTGATTGAATCATAGTAGTGATTTTACTGTTGAGAGCCCTTGGAAAGTACAAGAAGGCATGATTCGAGGTTGGCTTAACCAGAATAGGTATCTATCCCATGTCTTCTAAAATCTGAAGGTGAAATCATTTGTGAGCTCATGAGGTGCTCTTTTGATAGTAGTCAATATTTCTACAAGTGATAGGTGATCACTTTTATCCTAAAAATGTTTGTATATCTTTTCACCTAGTTCATCCCAATTGTGAATGGAGTTATGAGGCAACCTTCTATATCATTTCAAGGCTTTGCCCTTAAATGATGAGGTTAATAGTCTAACAACCACATCATCCTCGGTGATGTCATGGATAGTGCAAATATTTTCAATCTCTTGAATGTGCTCTACTGGAGTAACGGAGGTTTCATAAGTGAAATCAAGTATACTTTTTAATGCAGCTATAGGAATATCATGTTTTGGGGCTAGAAAAAGAGGACTCCCTCCATTAAAGGTAGCATGAGCCATATGGAATAATGATCCATTTAGCTGGGTGATTGGGACCCTAGGCTGTCATGGTCTGACAGGTGAAGGAGTAGAATGAGATCTAGGGGAGGGATTGACTTCAGTTTGAATGTCCCTAACTGGTGATAAAGAGTGTCTACTTATCCTTCTTCTAGGATTTGAAAATGAAAGTTCGGAAAATCAAAAAATACCTCTAGAAGATGACCTTGCTTGGAACCAAGATATGAATATAGAGTCATCAAGTGCTTGAAAATGAGCCTCTTCTAAGTCAAAATGCTAAGAGCAGCACTGGATCCTTAGCATGTATGTCTAAATTCTTTATCTAACACCACCTGACTAGCATTTTCATGAAGAAGCCTGATGTAGTAGTCACATTGGGTGTGCCAAAAACTATTTTCACAAGTTTGCACCCTTGTTTGAGCTTTAACTCAGCCAACCTTGTGAAACATGGAAACAACCTCTGAGTGTGGGACTTTGACATGTGAGTTTGAATCTTTGGAAAAGGAAGGCTTCCTTTCCAATCAGGGTGCAATGTTGAACCAAACCAACACTTGTAAAACCTATTCCTAAAACCTATTCTAACCACTTGGAAGGAAAGGGGGAAGACAAAGTGATAAAAATGTGAAAAAGGTGATACACAAAGATTAGATTCATCCCTCCCTACCTATGACTGCACAATACATCAACAGAAACTACCCAAAACATACACAAGTCCCTAACTTAACTAGTCTCCTAAGATTCATATGAAGGTTACAATTCATAAGATATTAAAAAGAAAGAACATTCACAATATAACACCCATGCAATAAACTAAGACAATCATACAATTTGGAAACAAAGATAAATATTCAGATTCAGAGGCTGATCAAGTTGCACAAGATATCTAAAAGAGACAAGGTAAAATAGGTATCTTTATTAATGCAAGGCAAAACAAAAATTACAAATACAAAAAAGGATAAGCTTTTATAGGAGAATCGAAGGAGAGAACCCTTTTTTTAAAAATAAATGTTACATCATTACCTTTATAATGCAGGCATAACTATGATTTACATTAAGTTTAGAAACCCTAACTAATCCAAGCTAGGTTACAAAGAGAATAAAATAATTGAATCAGATCAAAAAGTTGATTGCTTGCGTGTATATCTAATCTCTTGGAAGTTGAGAAGGAATAAGAGGCATTGTAGCGGTTGATGAGGGCATGAAATCTTTTAAATCTGAATGGCTCTTGTGATAGGGATGTTGTTTGAATGCTTAAGTAATGGGAAAGAAGGCCCTCTGCTAGAAATAAATGGGCATGAGAGACCTTGAGAAGCATTTGCAAATCTCAAATGAAATAATGGAAATCATATAGCAACATCTGGTGGTGGTTGGAGCAAAATTGTATTTGATTTGGGTTGTCAATGAGGTTAGAAATAAATTTTGACCTGCTAGTCGGCAACGACCCTACCAAATTGTTTGATTTTAAATGTCATGCCTTAGAATTGAATGTTGGTTGTTGGATTTATCTTCACACATGAATGGATGGTTCTAATGCATCCCTTAATGACCAATTAAAATACCGTCGTCAATTTGATCCTTTCTTTTAAATGGACAATTGAGATTTAAATAAAGGAGCCTTGCATAGTACCCCACATGATCCCTTGGTTTGATGTCATCGTCCCCGTGGGATAGCAGGGAGACCTTATATTACCATCTCTAGGTTGAGTTGATAGAGTCCCAGCAATGGCCATTCATCTGTCTATCATCCATGTCAACACCTAAAAGGTCACAGGACCAATGAGATTGCCCCACATAATGGTCCTTGTCAGTAACTACCTATCACTAGACCCACCGCCCATACATTTGATCATCAAAGAGACATTGTGGGGGCACAGGTAAACTCTGATGTTTAGGCTTAGAACCTTCCCCGTCAACCTGTAGAATGAAATACCAAAGGGTTTTAACTGAGTGGGGGTAGCCAGGAATACAAAACTTAGGCAATCTAGTCACCCCGCCATCCCACAGTCAAACTCGATTGACTAGTTGACCTGCGCGAGGTAGTAGGGAATCTAAGGCTAACCCTACCATCCCACAGTCAAACTTGATGATGTCATCACACACACAAGGAAGCTAGGTGAGGGAAGAGCTAAGGCATCAAGGCTGAACTACTGAGCAGATAGGATGGGGTGAGTTGCTTGTACATTAAAATGGCCCTTCAATTGGTGGCCTTTAAGTGATATGACCAGTGATAACAAGTCAATTGAAAAATATAACATGGCCAAGAAGCAACTATGGCACAAGGCTTCATGTTTTAGGGTTTTAGGCCTTAGGGGTTTCAAACTGGTTAACTTGCAGAGGGTTCAAGCCATTTTTTAATCTCTCAGATCAATTATAACTAATGCCTTTAAGGGTGACATAGTAATGTCAACACAACCTTAACTTCCTAATTGTCCTACTAAAATTAGATTTCTTCTCAAATCAGGAACATTTCTCACCTCTTTCAGTAACCATTGATTTCCATTTGGTGATTTTATCTATATGTTGCCCTTTTCAAAAAATTTGCATGGTCCATCATCACCTAGATAAACTTGTCCAAAATTGCCTTTAACATAATCTAGAAAATATTTCTTATAGGGTGTGGCATGAAATGAAGCCCCTAAATCTAACACTCAAGAATCGGTAAAACTATCTAAAGAAATAATCAAAGAATGTTGTAACACATCACCTGCTACATTTGCTTCCTTATTTTTTTCTTGTTGTCCATCCCCTTGTTTTCCCTTTCGAGACCAACGATATTTCTTCAGATGTCCTTTACTCCCACTATGCCAACACTTCAACCTTGCCCTAGATTTGGATAAGCATTTCCTATATTTCTCACGGTTTGTTGGGCTCTTTCCTCTTTCCCTCTATCTACCCCTACAACACTCAAAGATTTACTTGATGTCTTAGTACATGTTCTTTCTAATCGCATTTCCTCATTAAGGATAACACCAACATCATCAAACTTTAAAGTATTTTAACTAGAGATAAAATTACTTACAACCATGACCAAGCTATTCTATATTTCTCGTAATAAGCACAAAGTCAAGAGATCCCTAACCTTATTATCAAAGGTTTCTTTAATAAAACAAAGCTGACTAGTGACAGTGTTAAACTAATTCAAATGATCAACAACAAACCCACCTTCAAACATCTTCATATTAAATAAATGTTTCATAAGAAATACCTTATTATAGGTTGAGAGTTTCTCATACAATTTGTCTAATGTCAACATCAGACCCACAGTGTTGTTTGTTTTGCTATATTGAAATCTATCAACGATGCAAGACACAGTCGTATTGTTCCTAGTACCTTCCTATCAATAACCACCCATTGTTCATTTGTCATAGTTGTGGACTTCTTTACTACTCCACCCAATGGTAAATAAAGATCCTTCTAATATAAATAACCTTCCATTTGCATCTTAGCTGATAGTTTTGGTTGTTAAACTTATCAACCTTTAACTTGCCTTCTTTTGCCATTGCTTCCACTCAAATCTAAAAAACCCTACCAAATGACTAAAAAATACACGGCTCTGATACCAATTGTTAGGGTTTTAAAGGCAAACAAGAGTAAAAAACAATTTAAATATAATGCTGAATAAGAAAGGAAAAATCACAAAACACAATAACACAAAGATTTAACGTGGCTCACCCAATGTGGGCTACATCCACCAGAGAAACAATTGTCCACTTCTTTTCTATTATCGAATGAAGAGAAAATTATAATATGGTCTTTTTTACATTACACAACCACTTATTTATAAGCCTTTTTGGCAGTTTACAAAGGTCGTCTTACATACCAAAACCCTAGCGGACTCCTTTATGAAATAATGGGCAATTTTTGGCTTTGCTCTGCAGGAGGTGCTCTACCTCCCTACACACCCTCATTAAATAATTAGGGGGGGAAACATGACTAACAAAGTTACCAAAATTTAAGCCCAAAAACATGATCGGTCACCACATACCAACACTAGAAACACAATGACCAAATCTTTCAAAATTGCAACATTTAAAGGACAACATACTTGTATTTCCCAAATTCTTTCTTTAATCTTATCAAAAAGTTTGCTTCCATTTCATCCTTGTCATTGCTTGTTTCAAGTTCATCTTGAATCTTCTTGGTAACTTTGAAAGCTTCTTACTTCTCATTACACTACTCTATAAGTTTTGAAATATCAAAGGCAAAGAGAAACCCATAGAGCTAATCCAAAGTATATTTATCCATATGACTCTCTTCAATGACATACTTCTTAGGCTTATAGCAGTTACGTAGTATTCTCATCACTTTTTTCACAATTTCATATGCTTCCATTTTTCCACCTATAAGGTAGTGCAATTAGTTCTTCACCACTTGGATTGATAAAGCCACTAATTTTCCTTGGGACCACCAAACATTGAGGAAATTGAAATTTGATTGATCCAATCTTAAAAGGGTTGAATACTAATCAAATTAATCCTCCTTATTTGAGTTGAAACTAAATTTGAATCAGAGTCAAAGTGCAATGCTAGATCTAGGACAAACAATGAGAAATTGACATAAAATAACAATAATAGAATGTTCTAGACATCATGTAAAGTTATAAAAATAGATTTGAGGATGGAAAATGGATTGAACTTGTGATGAGAAAGTTCGGGTAGAATTGTCGAGACTAGGGGGAGTAGGTTGTCTTGGTCCTCTGAATATCGAGAGCAAACAAACTTGATATTTTCTAGATTAGGATCACACACAAAATCCACTATCAAAATATCGCCAAAAATTCTTGGGACTGAGGGGAGCCGATCATCCTAATCCTCTGCTTTTCACGCCTTCAAAATCCAAGTTTTATTGTCGTTGTCTACTCTATCAGATTCCTCGCTCGCAACTTGTGAATAAATTTCATGCACATAGAAAGAAGGAAATAAGATTCTTGATGGGGGTTTGTCTTAAGTCAAACTCTGGTTGAGGAATTAACCTTGAATTGAATTGATATAGGAAATGTAAATTCTGAAGTAAATGTTAGATCATAATACCTCAGATCTGCAATGATTGATGTAGTTTGATGATGCAATGCTTTTTAGATGTGATCATAAGCATTGATATAATAACATGACACCACATAGAAGACTCAAACACAAACATAAGTTTGCATGAGGGTTGATGTGATTTGCTTCATGATGCTCGAAGGATATGATGGGATGAAATGTCACCTTGAATGCTTGAGAATGCTTGGTGTTTCTTGATGTGGATGAGTGAATACTATAGTATTAAATTAATATCAAAATGAATTGATATGATGCCTTTATATAGGATTCCCTAGGTAAATTACTGATTAGGCCGATCTCCAATTGTTACATTCAATTGCGGGGACCAAAACTCATCGGGGAGGGAAAGTGTCTTTCCCTATTTGAAATGGGACATGTTTAAGGGGGACCATGGCACACTAGTCCAAACAAGGGTGCTCCAAGTGCCCTTGTCTAGATAGGGTCACTCCAGATGCTCTTGTCCTCCTAAAACAGGATAAAGAAGTAGGCAAAAAGGAGGGTAGAATCCTAGGATGGGGCCCACTCAACCATGTAGCCAAGTGACATCAAATTTGAGGTAAAAAGGGCTAAAATTGAGCCTAGGGGAGAACTATAATGAGACACGCTAAAGTAGAGGCATAAAAGGTGGTACATATTGTACAAGGTTACAATTCATGATGCTACATTTAGCCCCCACTTCAATGGGAGTATGAGCCTATGCAAATACTCACGGTAAAGTAGATAGATGAGAGAGAGAGGAGCAACTAGGAGTGAGGTTTTCAAAGAGATAAGGCACCACTAATTTCAAAGAAACAAGCCCCAGATCTTAGGATCTTAATGTGTACAACCACATGCAAGGGTACACAAAACAAGAAAAATACTAACAAAGACAAAAGACACACAACAAAAGGGGTTTGTAGTAAAACAAAAAGCTCCAAGTCAACTAGTTGAGAGACCTCAATAGTCAAAATATCTTATCCACTAATCTCAATCCTGGAATTCTATTACAAGAGCACAAGTGGTCACATGGAAAGAGTAAGAGAATGCATAGAATGATGAACCATAATCCAACAACTAGAAAATTTATGAGCTCATGGTGAGAAGAAAGGAGAAACCATTAATTCCATGAGCTAGCAAGTTGTGTTATGCTAGGTGAACCATGAGAGAAAGCAAGAGAGAATGTGGATTCCATGAGCTAGCAGGTTGTGTTATGCTAGGTGATCCACAGAAAAATGAATTCTCATGGGACAACAAGTTGTGTTATGTTGTGTGATCCATGTGAGAAAGAAGAGTTGAAATAGTCTAGCAGGTTGTGTTATGTCAGTTCCACTCATCCGAAAATGCAACACAAGTAGGGTTGAAAGATCTAGCAAGTTGTGTTGTTCTAGTCAACCTACCTTAAGGAAGTTTAAAAAGAGGATGAGTTGAAATCCTGATATATATGGTGTTGTCTAGTTTCAAGAGTTAAGAATCTTCTCTAAGACTTTTGGACTGGTTTCAAGAATGCAACAACCCGTATAAGACATGCAATAAGGATAACCCAACAAGGCATCATGTAAGGAATTCTACAACAAGGATACCCAAGGAAGGCATTATGCAAGAAAACCTGCAACTTGAATTGAAAAAGGATAACCAAGAAAGGCATTATCCAAGGAAATATGCAACTTAAATTCAAAATGATAACTAAACAAGCCAATATGCAAGAAAAACTACAACTTGAAAAAAAAATGTTACAAGGAAATCATGATGTATGCCCCCCTTAAGATGTCAACATAGCACTATGTTGATGTCTTAAGGAAGATAGAAACAAGGATACACACCTTCATCACCAAGGAGATATTATTTAGGAAAAAATGTACATAACTCCAAGCTAAAGAGGCATAACTCTTATAAGCAAGGAAAAGATAGTTGTGAAAGAGCTATCTTGTAACAAGTGTAAGGGGATTATTTTGAGGGATGCATGAAGGAAGAGAGATTTAAACAAAAAATATTCTCCTTTCAAAATAAGAGGGATAATTGATTAAGATAACATCTTTGAAAAGAAGAATGAAATTAATAATACACATCTTCACCTATTGCTTGGAAAAAGTTGATTCTTAGTAAAATATTGCACACATTCACTAAGGGGAGATCATTCATAAGAAAGCGTACCGATGCAAAGAAAGAACAAGTCCAACCAAGGGACATATATGTACTCGCACGGAGGGCTACTCTATGTAAGAAAGGACCAAAGTTATCCAACTTAAAGGAAAAGGCAATCTTTGAAAAAGAGGGAGAATCGAAATATTATTCTTGCCCCCCAAGTATGGAGACAAGGAAGAATAACTATTATGTTGCTATCTAAGTATGATTGAAAATTAAGTTGTATCACCACACATGAAAAAGAGCCCCTAATAAAGGTAAATTACCAATGCCATTGGGTAAGAAATGACATAATAAGGGGAATGAAGTGCTAAGGAACTACTTCCAAATTTAGATTGAGAAAAAGCATGAGATCAGTTGTAAGAGTAATGCAAGCTCTATCATATTGGCCTTGAACAAATTCTTTAAAAGCTATACAATTTTCAAGAGAATGAGAATAGCTATGATGAAAGAGACAATACACATCACCATCTTTGTTCTTATAATTATTGATACATTTTATGAAAGGAAAAGTAACCATATTATAATATTTAAACCTCCAAAAGGTTCTTCTAGCTAGTTTTTCTTGATTATGAATATGAATAGGTCTTATCTCTTGAAATGTAGGGCAAGGTATACTAGTGAAGGAAGAAGGATTATTTTCTTGTAGTAAAATAATTAATAAGGAAGGAGGGGGATTGATTGATGAAGAAGAATTTTTAGACGGACATAGTTTCTTTGTTTTGTAAAGTACTCCTTAAGAACTTGAACCTTAAGAAGATCATCCATAGATGTTGATTAATTGGGATAGCCTAAACCTTCTGTAGTAGATTGTGAGGGGGGATCTATAGGGACCTTGATTCCTTGCTCTTGTTTTCCAAGTAGTTATCCTCTATAGCCTTGTTTTGAAATTATATTATTGCCAACCTCATAGGATTTTTTTAATCGGGATGGAGAAGTGATTTCATTGTGAATTTCTTCAAAATTTGTTGTGTAAGGGCATGTTGAAGGACCAAAGGGATGAATAGATGAGGAAGGAATATATTTTGTAGGAAGATTCTCCTTTATATCATCATCATTACTATTCATATCCACTTTGTTATGTTGGGAAGGAGGTTCCTCGTCATCTAATGCTTCATCTTTGCTCAATGTTATATTAGGAGATAGGTCGTGATTAAAGTGCATAACACCATATTGCCTACAAATATTTTGATGATCAAGATAAGCTCTAGAAGAATAAGGAGGATTTAGAGAGATTGACATATCAACATGTTTACCTTGGCCCTCTTGCACTAAAGTGTCTTAATGAAAAGATGATGGTGTCATGTTTCTCTTCGATGCTTATTGTCCATTATAGAGATCATTGATAGGAGTATTGATTATATCCTCATTGACATAAGATACCCTAGGAGAGGTACAAGTGTTAGGCTTTTCAATGTCATCTCTAGGATTATCATGAATATTGTCTACTAAAATCCTTATGCGATCTACATATTCCATCAATGCTTTTAATAATGTCATTATGTAACCACATGAAATATGGATAAAAGCTTTGAGCAATGATTTATAAGAGGTAAATATTGTTCAAACCCTTATTATGCAATATGAAAAGGACTATGAAATAATACAAGCAATGTGAAATGGAAGAAGCTATTATCCAGCACATGGCTTTGATAAAAATAGCTAATAATAAATTTTATCACATGTGAAATAGAAAACCAATCATATTTTGTGAAGTCTGTTAAGAAAAATCAGATTTGAAAACACCAAATCAGAAATATGCAAAATCATTGGATTCACCAAAACGTAAGTTGGTGAAATTAGGGCTTCACCACTTGGATTGATAAGGCCACTAACTTCACTTGGGACCAACCTTAAATTGAGGGAATTGAATTTGATTCATCCAATCCTAAAAGGATTGAATGCAAATCAAATTAATCCTCCTAGTTTTTGTTGAAACTGAATTTGAATTAGGGTTAAAGTTCAATGCAATATCTAGGACAACCAAAGAGAAATTGACATAAAATAACATTAACAAAATGTTCTAGATATCATGCAAAGTCACAAACCTCGATCTGAGGATTGAAAATAGAGTAGAACCTGTGAAGAAAAGTCTGCACAAAATGATCGAGACTAGGGGGAGTAGGTCGTCATGGTCCTCTGAATATCAGGGCTAGAAAAACTTGGTATTTTTTAGATCAGGATGATGAACAAAATCCATTTTTATAAGATTGTCAAAAATTCTTAGGACTAAGGGGATCCGATCACCCTAATCCTTCACTTTTTGTGCCTTCAAAAGATGAGTTGATTGTTCTCATCTACTTGGCTTCCTTTCTCGTAGCTCCTAAATCAATTTCCTACAAACATAAATAATGAAATAGGGTTGTTGATAGGGGATTTACTTAGTTCAAACCCTAATTTAGGAATTAACCTTGCATTGAATTAAAATAGGAAATGTAAATTTTGAAGTAAATGCTATATCATAATACCTTAGATTTGCAATGATTGATGTAGGTTGATGACGCAATTCTCTTTAGATGTGATCACAAGTATTGATGTAATAACATGATAACACATAGAAGACTCCAACGCAAACATAAGCTTGCATGAGGATTGATGTGATTTTCTCCATGATACTTAAAGGATATGGTAGGATGAAATGTTGGCTTGTATGCTTGAGAATGCTTGATGTTGCTTGATGTGGATGCATGGATGATATGGTATCAAAATTGATCGGATGCCTTTATATAGGGTTCCCTAGGTAAATTAGAAATTAGGATGACCTCCAATGGTACATTGAGGCACGAGGACCAAAACTCATTGGGGAGGGAAAGTGCCTTGCCCTATTAGAAATGGGACCCGATTAAGGGGAGCATGGTGTCCAAGATTCCATGGTCCAGACAAGGGCACCTGAGGTTCCTTTGTCCTCCCACAACAAGGCAAACAAGCAGGCAAATAGGAGAGCATAGTCCCAGGATGGGATCCACTCAACCATGTAGCCAGGTTACAATTTATGATGCTACACCACCAATACCTCTAATTGTATTAACTATCCCATTCACTCAATTCAGGTAACTCATCTTCATACATTCTTAATGTCTCAAATTTGTACTTTAGATTCTGCATTTTGGCTTGCTTGCTCTTCTCATCTCCTTCATAAATGTTGCTCAAATTATCCCAAATTTTCTTTGCACTTGTGCAATCACTAGTCTTCAAAAACTATGAGTCACTTAGATTACTAACAAGTATAATTCTTGTCTTGACATTATTTTCATGATTCTTGACCTCAACCAAAGTAGTAGGATTACCATTTGGAGTTGTGTAACCATGTTTAATAACATCCCATATTCCAAGCGGCAAATAATTCAAATGATATTCCATCCATGACTTCCAAGCAGAGTAATTTGTGCCATCAAATGTTAGCGTGTGCCTAGAAATAGATAGCCTACACCATTTTGGACCTTCCTCAAGTGGTTAAGCTTATCCCAAAGGAATCTCGCTTTGATACCAATTTTTTAGCACACCATAAGACTAAGAGGGTGAGTAAATCAATCTCGACCTTAAAAAAAATTAGTTATAATCCTTTAAACTTCAAATCACAATTAACTTATCTCTACAATTATGAAACATGAAACCATAAAGAAACAAAAACAAGAACACCAAATTTATGTGGAAAAACCAAGAGAAAAAACATGGTGAGAATCACACTCATAATAAGAATAAATGATTACAATGTTTTAGGCTTAAGGCCAAGGAAGCTCATTGCACCTTATTGGACTTCCAAAACTAAGGTGCATGACCTTAGGGAAAGATGCAAGGGACTTGCATTACCGAGACACACAATCTTAGGGCAAGATACAAAGATTGCAAAAGTTGCCAAAGGACTCACTATCTTCTAGAATGTATAGGGAAATAATAAATTGAAATAAACAAGATCTCCTAATCGTGAAACTATCCTTGAACTACTATGTCAAGCGAACATTATCATAGCAAACACATCTCACTTCATTTATTATCTCAAAACATTGTCATACTGAAGATATGATCATCAAAGCTCATCACAAATTGAATTTTTCCCTTCTTTGTCACCACTACTGCATATCATTCACAAAAAAATCACCACAATCCACTTTTCAATTCACACATCCGCAATTCCATTTATACAAGGTTATACTTTGAAACCCTCAACTAGGTCGACCATAGACAAAATATACATGAATTAAATAAAGTCGACCAATTGGACCAAGATAACACAATGTAATCCTCCCTAGGAGATAAAGGGGATCCAAATATATCATAACACATCTTCCTAAGATTGTTCCAACAAACCGTACATGTAAACAATTCCTCCAAAGTTGGCATCAAAACGTAATGTGTAGAAAAACAATGAAGCACATTAACCAATCGACCCAACTCATCACCCAAAGAAAATTATTGAATGCAGATCTACACATGCCATAGTGAGACCCATATAAACATTCTAAGTCAACCTCCAAGGCATATCCAAACATTATCATCTAAGCAACTAAGGACCTAAAAACATGAGAGTGTAACATCCACATAACTTAGACATTACATCTAAAACTGCAAGCCACCATCACCAAGAGTTGGAGAAATGCAGAGCATTCTTCCATAAGGACATTAATTACTATTTCTTTCATATTGTAACTTCCACTATTTTAACCTTATGAAAATACTTCATACTTACTCAATATCACCACCAGACAACATCTGAACTCTCAATTTAGGACCATATTCAACATCCACACAACTAAACAACTGCAACTTCCTCTTCATTAAACACACATAGTGACATTAATGAAAAAACCAGACAAGTTGGCATTAATGACAACAAAATACAAGTTTGACATCAATGACAATACAAGCAATAGAACTCAAGTTTCCAACACTATCATTGTGGATTAAGTCATGTTTTACTAGTGCATCCATATGACATCACATGATTTGTTGTTTTAAGTTCTAATGAGCACATTTCATTTAATTATTAACAACACTAACAAATACTAAAAACCTTAAAGCCACAAGTAATTAATGAACTATTAAAAATGATATTCTCAAAATATAAAAATGTCATCTCAATTATTGTAGCACCCTCAACTATTAGATCCTGTCCCCTAAAATAAAATATTTTAATTCTCTATAATAAATAATTAAAAAACTAATTACATAATAATAAGTTTAAAGATCTATAGAAATTTAAGGATGAGTAGGAAGCAGCAATGGGAGAATTCAAAATTCAAATTCTTTGCAAGGCGGGAACTCTGGTTCCAATGGTGGGAGCAGCCAGAACAATGTAGCTGGCCCCATAGGAGAGAAGGATAAGCCTGTGGACATTCTGGAGGTTGTTGACATTCCGCAGACTGGTGGTACTCTGCCAGAGAAGACAGCGGGTTCCTCTAGGCTTTGGGGGAGGGGTTCCAGCGGGGGCCCATCCCACGTGATGACTCCTTGGAGAGCGGAAAAGAAACAAAAAAATGGTCTTCCCTCTTTGGAACTAGACCATCCAGTAAATCCTCTTTACCTCTTGTCAAGAATATTTCAGATCCTTCTGGTGGAAAGTTCGCTATCTCTATTCCTGATCTGGTTCTGTACCATAATATAAATAGTATGTTGAATTCCTTGGTAGGCAAATTTATGGGCTCACATCCTAATATCGTAGTTGTTAGGGTTTATGTTAAACAAAAATGGGCCCTGAAGGGTAATGTTGAAATCTCGGCTTTACCTAAAGGCCTCCCATCTTTTACTTTTTCATGTGAAGAAGATAAATTGAGGATTCTATTGGAGAGCCCCTGGATGGTAGGAAAGACAGCTTTGGTTCTTCAAAAATGGCATCCGAATTTAAACATGAATGACTCTCTCTTGGCACAAGTTCCAGTATGGGTAAAGCTACTAGGTTTGCCTCTTGAATATTGGGCAGAAAGCATCTTCTCAGGAATTGCAAATTCCTTTGGTGAACTCCTCTCTATAGACCCTGTCACAGCTTCAAAAAGGAGACTCACTCATGCTAGGTTCTATGTAGGGATAGCCCATGACGTAGATATGTCGGAACAGATAGATCTAGTACCAAAGTTGGGAACATGGAAGCAACATATTGAATATGAATCCATTCCCTTTGCCTACTTCCATTGTAAAAAAGTAGGTCACTAGGCAAAATTATGTCCAATCAAGCCGAAGGCAGAATCCAAGCGTCTAAACCCCAGATTGAAAATCAAAAGGCTCTAGAAAAAATGGTATGGCAAGTTAAAAACTCAGAGAATAAGAAAGAAGACCACAATCACTTTAATCCATTGGGGGAGAAGAAGGAAGTGTCCTCAACTTCTATCTCTAGCCCCTCAACCTAGGAAGTATTGAGAAACAAGTCAACCAAAGTCAACACCTCGATTACTACTTGAACAAAGGAACTGAAAGATCAGATTGAATCTTCAAATGACATAGTTGAAGTGGTAGCTAACACTTATGAGGGAAAGGAACTGCAAGAGAAAGATGACCAACCTAAGGAAGGGGAGATCCCTGGCTCCCAAGAAGAAAATACTGACTCTTCACTGATCATGCCAAGTTCTGAAATACAAGAAGCTCAAAAATGTGCAATACTCGGTATGAACCTCTCGGATTCAGACCAAAGCTCAAAAACAATTAATAGTGATTTAAATGCTTCCAGAACCCCTAACTGGGGTAACGAAGAAGAAATTTCCAAAATCCTTAGTAACCCGGAAGCAGCTCCTGAGATAGATGATGAGTGGAAAATACCAAAACACAGGAACAAGAAAGGAACCACTCCTTCAGCTTCTCTCCTAAGGAAATCCAGCAGAATAGCTCAAGTTGATGTTGGGTATATCTCCTCTTCCCCAGGTTGACCCTCTAACCATAAAGTCAGAGACAAGGAGGCCAATAAGAACATTGCTGATGGGACCCAGAAGACTCTTAAGGAGTTAGGAATTGGTAAGTAATTATGAAGATTATCTCTTGGAATATTAGGGGGCTCAATAATCCCCATAAACATGACATCATTAGGAATATGATAAGGGACAGTAAACCTGATGTTTTTCTAATTCAAGAAACCAAAATGAGTAGAGAAAAAGTTGAATCTTTGAAGTCTTTCAAAAATGGTAATGTTAGTGGTGGCAGTTTGGAAGGTGCTTCAGGAGGCATAGCTACCATCTGGAACCTTAATACTATCAAAGGACATGTTCTTATTCAGGAAAATAATTTCCCGTGTATCAAATTTGAGCATTTAAAAGATGGTACTTCATGGGCCCTCACTAACATTTATGCTCCCAATACTTTGAAGGCTAGAAATTCCTTCTGGAAAAAACTTATACAAGCTAGGGACAACTTCAGAAATCTTAGCTGGCTAGTTATGGGAGACTTCAATACTCCTTTGAGAGAGGAGGAAAAATTTGGAGGAAGTCCCTCTCAACTGGAAAGCAGGTTGGCCCTTATGGATTTCATTAATTCTCAGGCTCTCAATGACTTGGAAATACAGGGATGCAATTACACTTGGACTAACAGGAGAACTGGTAATGATCTTATCCAAGTTTGTCTTGACAGGACTCTCATCTCTGATGACTGGTACAGTCATTATTTCTGTTCTCTGTCGGCCCACATTCGGGTTGGATCTGATCACTTTCCTATCACCTTTATTGCTGACTCAATCAATAGAAGGAAACACTTCCCCTTCAGATTTGAAAAAATGTGGACCCTTCACCCAGATATCAAAAGCAATATTCAGAAATGGTGGAGTATCCAAGTTGAGGGAACTGCTATGTATAGAGTTGTTAAGAAGCTTAAAAGTGTAAAGGATAACATAAGACTCTGGAACAAATCCAGCTTTGGGAATATATTTGAGGCCAAAGGTAAAGTTCAGGAAGACCTTAAAAAAATACAGGACCAAATCCAGAAGGATGGTTTCAGTACTGTGTCCATTGCTGATGAAAATGAGACTCTCAAAAAATACCATGATATCATTGCTAAAGAGGAAACCTTCCGGAAGCAGAGATCAAGATGCATTTGGCTTAAGGAAGGAGATAGGAATACTAGATTCTTTCATATGTCAACAATCAAGCATAAAGCAGCTAACAGGATAACCAAACTAATGGTGGATAATGGGGAGTTGGTCAAGGAGGATGAAATAAGGAACGAAGCTAAAAGGTATTTCTCGGAACTACTCAAGAGGGATCACAAATTGGATGTTGAAGCTCAAACTTCTTTTCTTCATAACATCCCTTGTCTCATTGATGATCAAATGAATGTCTCCCTCTCTTCCATTCCTTCAAACTTGGAAATAAAAAATGTTGTTTTTTCCTTTGATGGCAATAAAGAGCCTAGCCCAGATGGTTTCCCCGTGTTCTTTTTTCAAGATTTATGGGATATTGTCAAGAAAGATGTCTCCAATGGGGTCAAGGAATTTTTTGGGGCTAGAAAATTTTTGAAAGAAATCAATGGTACTTTCATTGCTCTCATCCCCAAAACTCAAGGTGCTGACTCTATGGACAAGTTTAGACCTATCAGTCTTTGCAATTCTTTTTATAATATTATCTCCAAGGTTCTTACTACGAGAATTTTGTTTGTCCTTCCTACTTTGATTAATCACCAGCAAAATGGTTTTGTCCCTGGAAGACAAATTCTTGACTCTATTATAACTGTCCATGAGAATATTCATTCTCTTGTAAGAGCCAAGAAGCAGGGTCTCATCCTCAAGCTTGATCTCTCCAAAGCCTATGACAGGGTTGACTGGCCTTTTCTTGTGAAGGTTCTTATGGCTTTTGGTTTTTCCACTAGAGTTATTGACCTCCTCAGTCAGCTTATCACCTCTGCCTCTTTTGTTGTTCTTGTCAATGGTTCCCCATCCCCCTTCTTCCAAGCTTCTAGAGGTCTAAGGCAAGGGGATCCCATATCCCCCATCCTCTTCATCATTATGGCAAAATGTTTTGGAAGGTCTATGGAAAATATGGTTTTGCAAGGCTCCTTTAAGGGACTCCAACCTTCTTCTGCTGACCTTATTTGTTCCCACCAATAGTTTGTCGATGATACTATTATCATGGGGGATTCTAGTATCTCTGAAGCTAAAATCTTGAAGATTACTCTTTGTAAATTTGCCTCAGATTCTGGTCAGCTTATTAACTTGGTCAAAAGCGAAGTTTTTTTCATCAACACTCTTGAGAGAAGACAATAGAGAATCAGGAGAATCCTAGATTGTAGGATTGTTGATCTTCCTGCGACCTATCTTGGTCTCCCCATGGGCATTGCACCTCCTAATCTTTTTTTGAGCTCTCTAGTGGATAAATTTCATAAAAAACTTGTTGGTTGGAAAGGAGCCCTTTTAAGTCAGGTTGGAAAGCTCCAACTACTCAAAGCTTCTCTCCAAAGTATTCTGATTTACGCCCTAAGTCTTTTCAGAATTCCAGTTAAGTATGCTGACGTAATTGAGAAAATTCAAAGAAAATTCCTATGGTCTAGGGTTGGGGACAAGAAAAGAATGTCTCTGGTGGCTTGGGACCAAGTTTGTAGACCGAAAAGTAAAGGAGGTATGGGCCTGAGGAGAATTTGAACCTTAAATGAAGCTCTCCTATCCAAACAGGTCTGGAGAATGTTCCATTCAGACACTGAATGGTGTAAAATCTGGCGAAGTAAGAAACTCTCTTTTGTCCTCCTCTCTTTCTTCTTTTATCAATTCAGAATTCAATATTAATGGATCCCACATATGGAATCATGCCTCTAAGTGCAAAGAAAGCATTGCTAAAGGAGTGATCTGGAAAGTAGGAAATGGCAGGAAAGTTAAATTCTGGTAGGACCCCTGGCTTTTTGATAAACCCTTGACTGAAATCAATGAATGGGCCCTCCATGCTCCCTCCTGTATTAGAACTTTTGGCTCCTTAGTTGCTAAATACTGGTCTAGTAACAAATGGCAGAACACTGAAAGTATCCACCCTAGCCTTTCTAAGCTCAAGATCCATTTGTCCTCGGTCTGGTTGAATAAAGAGGAAGACTCCCTTATTTAGAAACATGAACCCAAAGGTACTTTAACTATTTCCTCTATGTATTGTGTCCTTTCCCCCACCCCTCCTGGTAATCCTTACTGGTCTAAAGCCTAGATTAAGGGTCTTACCCCCAAAATTATTTTTTTCTTCTGAACCACCCTTCAAAATAAGATCTTGACCCTAGACAACCTAAAGGGCAGAGGCTTTACCTTCCCTAATAGATGTGCTCTGTGTCTTTAGGAGGAAGAGTCTGTGTACCACCTAGCCATCCACTATTCCTATTCTGCCTTAGTCTGGGAAAGATTTCTTAAAAATTTTAGCATTGATTGGGTGTTTCCTAACACTATCAGTGAACTGTTTTCCTCCTGGAATTTTCATTGGACTATCTCTGTGGCAGTTATCTCTTCCTCACATCCTGTGGGGACTATGGAAAGAAAGAAACAATCGTATCTTCAGGGACGTATCCCTCAATCAGGATATTGTGTTCCAGCAAATTCAATGGGCGATTGTGGAAAATATGGGGATCATTGAGGGTCCCTGTTTCTCAAACAACCCCCTGGAATTAAACATTTTAAGCTCATGGAATTTGAAGATTGCTGACAGTTCTAACCCCAACCAAAATAAAAGACTTGAAGCTAGATGGCAAACCCCCCCTAACGGTTGGTTCAAAATTAATTTTGATGGTATTGCAAAAGGTAACCCAGGCCCTGCAGGTTGTGGAGCTATTCTTAGAGATTATAAAGGAATTTGAAAGGAAATGGTTGTTGTCCCAATTGGAAGCCAAACAAACCATAAAGTTGAAGCAATGGCACCTCTCTAAGGTATTCTCCTTGCTAAAAAATGGAATTGCCCCTACTTATGGATTGAAGGGGACTCAAACAATATCATAAAATGTCTTAAGGGGACCTCAAAGCCCTCATGGTCGATCAACAATATCATTAAAGCCGCTAAAGACCTTATCAACACTTTTAAAAAAAGTTACATATCCCACATCTACCGTGAGGCAAATGGCTTTGCTGACTGGGCTGCCAATGTGGCAGTTAACAAAGATGAAATGATTACGTGGACGGGAGAACAAGGACTCCCTAAAAATGTCAGACTAATCATTTTTAATGACCAATATAGAAGCACTCCAAAGATTTTTGATGGACAGAATAATAATGAAAAGGACTAATTGGAGTACTTTGAGTTATTGTAATAATGAGAGCCTCATCTATTATAATATGTATTTCATCAGTTCCCACGCTTTCTGGATAAAATTGATGGTTCCGACAAGCTTTCTGGCTAAATCGTTCTGCAAGTTTCAAAATTTGGCTCTGAACAGCGAAAACATGGGTGGTAACAGGCAGAGATACGAACCTAGCAAGTGCAAAGAATGGAAACAAAAGGAGGAGGTCTGGAGCATCCTACATAAGGGTGGTTTTTTTTAATTTATGGAGAGACTCCACAGACGGGATGGCATGGTTACCAGTTTTTTCTTGCAAAAACTGGAGAAAGGGTATGCTGAAAATGGGAGACCAGACTGTTGAAATTGATGAAGATCTTATAGCCCAAGCCACGGGCCTCAAAAGGGAAGGTTACAACATCTACAAAGACGGGAAAGTCAGCAGGAGGCCTTTGATAGATATCTGGAAACTGAGAAGGAGAAAAAATGCCTGGTGAAGTTAAGTAAAACTTACTACCCCTCTAGGGCTTTTGTTAAACCTTGGTGGGAGGTCCTCTTTGTTTTAATGCGCTACATTACTTTAGATGGTAGGTTTACAAAAGTTTATGGTTATCACTTCATCTTGCTAAATAATTTTAGGCACGATGAGAAGGTTAATTTTCCTTATTTTCTGCTCTTCTCGATGAATGCCACCATTAAGGCCTACAAAGATAACCCTATGGGAGACACTGCTATGCATCAAGGCTTAATGGTCCTTATTTATGACCATCTCAAGGCCAATCAAATAGCCCACATGCAGCCCTCTATAGAGTCTGAGGAGGATGGGTCTGACTCTGCCTTTTTAGTGGATGAGGAGTCTAACAGTGACCCATCGAGTGAATCTGAGGAGAGCATGGATGTTTCAGACTATGAATTGGAAAGAAGAGGAAACACATTAAAACAAGACCTTCTTCCTCTAAGGGTAAAAAACCTATGGGCAGAATCCCCTAGATTAGCCTTTCCTCGGAGGAGGAGGTATCTGAAGACTCAGAGAAGGAGAACCCTCAAGGGTCACTGAAAAAGAAGACTAAAGTTCATACCCAAACTAGAAATAAGCACAAGAGGAAGGAGGAGAATGTTAAGGAGCTGGAGGTTTATAAGCAGGAAAGGACCTTGGAAACTGAACAGAATCTGGAGAAGGTGACCATGGACGAGGCTCCTAGGGTTGAAGACACAACTACTATTCGGGACACCCCAAAAAAGGAACAAGATATCCCTGGTAAGGTTGATCCTCCCCCTAACCCTCCTCCAGAGGGTATGCAAGGTTTCATGGATACTATGGAGTGGCCTATAACTGGTTACAAGAAAGTTGTCGACGACAACAAAAAACTCAGTAACAGAATTCAGATTTTGGAAACCATCAACACTGGGGAAGGGAAGACCATGGCTAATTACATAGAGGATCTAAAAAATACCATTGCTAAAGCCGAAAACATAAGAGACTCCTTCAACTCTAGGTTTGAGAAAATAGAGAAAGATCTGTTGGAAAGGAAAAATCTTGCTGACGCTAATGATCAAACTATCTCGGATACTGCCAGTAAAGTCGGCAAAATTGAGGAGTGTCTGAAGAGCATTGCTGAACAGAGTTTAAACATCCTAAAGATTTCTGCTAGCAACACTAACACTCTCATCAGCAAACTGGATGAAGCGAAGGAGATCTTGGATATTGACCCGGACACTAAAGGTACAGGGGAAGCTCAAGGACCAAGAACCCGTACCAGAGGCAAAAAGAAAGAAAGGAAACTTAACAAGGACCTGGAAGATCTCAAAGTTGTTGGGGCCACCTATGACCAGCTGGTGAAAAAGGTGAAGGACCTGTTGAAGACTATAGCTGTGTAGCGCTTTCCTTGTTTCTTTGTTGTTTTTCTCTTAGCCGTCTTTTTGGTTTGCTGGCTTTTTTGCCAGTCGTTTTGTAAGCGGTTCTTAAGTACTAGACTTTTTAGTGTCTTATATTAATCTCCTTTGTTAAAGGTTTCGGGTCCTAAAAACCTATTTTTCTAATTAATCAGAACTTTAAAGATCTATAAATTCATGTTTATTAATTTTCCTGCAACAAATGATATATAAAATAAATGTATAATAATAAGATAAGTCTTGAAATTCTTGTTACTAAGTAATGATAACTCTAATTAGAAGACATTACATCAACCAAAATCTTTTGACAAATATAAGTACTAGCAATGACATGTTCTTTAATGTGCAATGAGTACATTGATAGGTGTGCATAATTTATTATAATTTTGTTTTAGGTAAAGTAGCTTGATATAGGCTTTAGTGAGATATTTGAAATCTTTTTACTTGCTTATACAACTTAGTAATAGCAACTAGAACACAATGCCAATCCTTCTCTTATACTAAAGAGGTGGAACATTTCATTGATTGATATTAATGCATTAGTTAGTAATTAGTAATCAACGATGTATACAATTGGTCTTCTTCTCGCTTTCATAGTGTCACATATGCACTATTATTTACTCGCACATAATATTGATACTTAAAGATGGGGCATGACCCATACTATTTTAATGGGCAACTAGTGACACTCTCCTCGATTTATTAGAAGTCATAATTAACAAAATTCAAATTCCAAAATTTATTTCTTTGAAATTGTTACTCCTACCTACTTTACCTATGTCTTTTATTTGTTCCTTTTCACCTTTGTTTTACTAATTTTAACAAACCCATGCCAATTTTATGGTTGAGGACCTCAATCCATTTTATTTTACTATCATTTAATTCATATTGTCCATCTAAAAAAAAATTTAAGGAATTAGATGTCAATTGATATACTGGGTAATCTAAATCATTATAACAAAATTATGAATTTTATCTCTAGGGCAATTCTAATGCGTTGATCTCGGCGCAAAATTTTATCCTCGTGTTCCATCAAGCCATCAAATATGCTAAAATGAATATAAGTAGTAAAGTTTTTTTATATATTAAATAGTTTGGACTATTTTAAACTTATTACTTACTTTAGTAATTCTAATTGATTTAGAAGTATAAATTTCAAAGAAAAACTTATCCATTTTGCTCACAAATAGTAGACAGAGAAAAGAAAGAAATGCAATATGAGGATTCGACAATTTCTATCATGTTAAGATGAATGAAAATTGACCAATTAAACAAAAAAATAAAATGCAACACAATTGTATTTATAGCAATAATAATAAATTATTACTTTGTGCTCAGGAAGTGTGGAATCTACCAAAGTGAACCAAACAACATCAAACACACACATGAAATATTATGTTAGAGTTATAAATCAAAATAGAAACTAAACTAAGTTAGCTTCAAAATCAAGAACCCCAAGCATGTCTCATGTTCCTCTATCTCCAAGGATCTTCAAGATTCAAGGTGGCCCTCACTTTGAAGAGCACTTGATCTTTTAGATGTCAACCTAAAGAACGAGATTGAAGGATATGCCAAGATCAAAATGGATGCAACTAAGATCCTAGCTAGATGATCAAATGATATGAAAAGATGAAATGCAAGATGGAATGCAAGATATGAGACTAAGATTGATTCCAAATCTAGGGCTTATGGTATGCTAATTAAACTAACATGGATATGGCCATGAAATTGATATACAATGGCTATGAATTAAGCTAGCATGAAAATGGTATTAGCATGATACTATCAACATGATGAAAACTAAACTAGCATGCAACTAAGATGATCTAATGCTTGAAGATGATAAATTGAGTTCCTTGATAACCTACAAAATGACTATAAGTTTGATGCACAAGATGATGGATTGATTGATTGAAGAAATGGGCTCTATTTATAGAGAAAATGGAGAAATGGATGGTTGAGATTGAGTAATCTCGACAAGGGCTAGGATTGAAAGTTATCCCTCCATGAGGGAGATTCAATCCAATCCCATGTTGACAAATGTCACCTTGACATGGCTTGAGAGGATGCTAAGCAAGCATTAGGGGTGACCTAAAGAGATGACATCATTAGATAATACCATTATCCAAGGGAGCATGTTATTGTCGAACAGGTAAACTCTTGTGAAAATTTGAGGGATGGCCAAAGGGGCAACCATCATGGGCTAGGATGATGTCATGTAAGAGGCATTAAATGCTCTTTGAAGACTTTGGAGGTTAACTTGTTGAAAGTTAGATAACCTTACAAGTTTGGAAGACTCAACAAGTTAACTTGTTGAAGAAGGTAGAGTCTTCAACACATTTAGAAGACTTCCTTCCAAATTTGGAGAAGTGACTCCCCCAAAATTAGGATGTGACATGATTAGAAGAATTAAGCTAATTGATGAGAGGTTAGAGGGGTTCTAGAAGAATATTAGCATGCTAATGGAAAATGTAGGAGAATGCAAGTGGAGGAAAATAAGTATTTTATATAAAATAAAAGATTTATTTTAGCCAAAAAGGGGTGCAACTTGCATTTGTAGGATTTTTGCAAGTGGGAGGACTATTCACAAATAAACAATGATTTATTTAAATGCAAAGGGATTTTTAATCAAATATAAATTCAATTAAAAGGGAAAAAGGGTTTTGACTAAATAAATAAGATTTATTCAATTAAATGGCTAGAGGGGACTTAATCAAACCTTAGTTTAATTAATAGGTTAGGCTAGAAGAGATGGATTTTAATCAGGTGTTTAATTTGATTAATAGGCTAATAGGGATATTAACTAAATCTTAGTCTAATTAATAGATGAATAAATGATGATTAAATGAATAAAATTTATTTAATTAGTTGTACAAGTTTTAGGTGTCTACATTTTGCCCCTCTTTGAAGCGACGTGTGACCACATGTTGATTCAAAGAAAAACACTCAATATCTCACCAAAATTCTTGATATGCTGTTGTCATCAAAATTGTTGATATGATTCCCTAGATATGAAGAATTGATTTGATATGAAAAGTCGATATGAAGTTGGTGTCGATATGAGACTGATATGAAATTGATATGGAGATTTGATATGGTAATGCCCCCTCGGGAGATCATTTGTACACTAAAGGCATGAATGATCTCTCGAAAGAAGAAGAATGTTATTTGAAAGATAGAAGAGTGGATAGTTGATGACATGCATGAGTTTGATAAGATTGTAGGTTGATTGGATTGATAAGATTGATCGTATTGATAAGAATGAGATCAAGTTTGGTATCAGGAATGACACCTCTTGTATAAGACAGATATGATCAAAACGTTTGGTTTCAAGAACAATATATCATGTATAAGACCTGATCAAAACATCTAGTTTCAAGAAAGATACATGTTGTATAAGACATGATAGAATGGATCAAATGAAATGGATTGATAGAATTTATAAGATTGAGATCAAATCTGGTTTCAAGGATGACACCTCCTATATAAGACAAAGATGATCAAAACATCTAGTTTCAGGAACAATATATCTTGTATAAGACCTGATCAAAATGTTTAGTTTTAGGAAAGATACATCATGTATAAGACATGATAGATGAGAGTTGGATGAATGATGAAGATATGAAGGTGAAGAAATATTCCATGATGATTTGATAGATATGCATGCGATGGATGCAATGATGAATGTGACTAGATGATGATGATGATGATGATGATGATGATGATGATGATGATGATGATGATATGCAACTAGATACCATGATATGATAATGCAACTAAATGCTGATTTTAGGAATGATCTGAAAAATGTACCTAAGCACTTAACAATGATATGAAACTTGATATGAAATGCACTCTTGTTCTTGATATTGTCACATTTTCGATCAAATAGAGATGCTTCCTTTTTATCATCATTGAGCCTTTGATATGTTGAAAGTTGATACAAGCATCATGGTATAATTGAACCATGATGACCTGAATATAACTTACATAGGTTTTGATATTGCAAGATAGCACAAGCGTCAAGGTATAATTGAACCATGATGACCTGAGTGTTGCTTGCGTAAACAAACAAGAGTTAACCTTTGTCCTATACAAATTGAAAATGTACTTAGTGATATGCCACTGGATCACGTCGTAGAACAAATTTACATAGTAAAAAGTCTTCACTCACAACCAGAAAACAAAGAAAATATCATACTCCTTCCTTGCTTCTCTTGTTTCAAGACATCCTTGAGTTGCTTGGGAGATATGATATGCAAAAATCAAAAACAATCATAGATAAACATGCATGCCATCATATGTATTTTTTTCAGATAAAATATCTTGCAAATGCCTCATTCTTTAGTTTTGATCAATTCATGTTTCTTTGTTTTACCATTGATTGTCATGATCTTGTTTTCATCTCGATGTGTTTGTTGTGATTGACTATCTGTTTGAAACCCAAAGGTGATCTTCCCCCTGTGAGGTTAGGATTTTGCCCCCACTATAGATACTACTTACGATATGGAATATGTACATTGACCACCAAGCCATGGCGGGATATGATATGGATAACTGTTCAGATAATCAACAACAGTGACTATGCTAAGTATGTCTAGGATTGATAAGCATTAGTGAAATTATGAATTTATGGTGATGGCTCAAATGGGTGGATATGAGATGTACAAATAGATGGAGGAGATGCTTTATCACAAATAGCGCCTATTGCCAGGTTTTCGCCACTTGTTTTTATTGCACATTTTAATTTGTTTTTTATTTGTTTTGTATTTTTCTTGATTTTATTTTATTTTATCTTTTAGATATGAAACATGTCCTTCCATCAATTGATAGAGATAAGACTAACTAGAACAAAATCCAGTAGTCATAAAATCGTTCGATGATTGATAAGAATGTTTGGTTTCAAAGAGTGAGTACCCCGTATAAAATTGATTTGTTTGGTTTTGAGTGTACCTATCCATGTATAAGAAATGTTTATGTTGATGTTGATAGATGGACTGATTAACAAGACTCGGTGATTGATAGTAATATTGATGATATGATGAATCAATAATGATCCGGTCAACTACTAAGAGGGGGGTGAATCAGTAGATAGAAAATATACTAAACTTCACCAAACTCAAAAATAACTTGCAAAACTTAACTTTAACTTAACTAGTTTAGACTCTATATCTGAAAACTGCAACTGCACTGTCAAGCTTACCAGTTGACTAAAATATAAATATAACAGTGTAACAAAACTTAAACTTATATACCATTTACCCAAAACATCAAACCACTTTACTAACATTAGTAATAGCTCATTTCATATCACTTTCGGTCATCTAAACATGTCTTAGTGGTTTTACTAGTTAAACAATTTAACCATATCAAAAACATACAAAATCATTCACCAC
The DNA here is from genome assembly GCF_030272615.1 of Cryptomeria japonica. Classification (NCBI taxonomy): domain Eukaryota; kingdom Viridiplantae; phylum Streptophyta; class Pinopsida; order Cupressales; family Cupressaceae; genus Cryptomeria; species Cryptomeria japonica. The sequence continues at coordinate 573,089,197 of NC_081406.1, forward strand.
TTGACACAATGATTTTTCACGTGGAAACCCAAATGGGAAAAACCACGATGGGGATGAATACCCACAAGTATTTTGAACTCTTCTAAAGTTTGCCCTGTTAGGAGCCAAGCCTTTTTAGAGGCTTTACAAAAATGTCTTGTTAGGAACATATCCGGTTAAGGACCACCCGGTTAAGGGATTGACTACAATACCCTATTAAAGGCAATAGCCTGTGGAGGATTTGAAATCCAAGCTAAATGATCACCTTGTTAGAGGATTTGAACAAAAAACCTATTAAAGCTTACCCAGTTAGAGGATTTTACTGTTGTAATGGTTAGAGAACAACAGGGTCTTGTTGATCTGGTAATAGCACTTCTCTGCTTAATCGAGTCCTTTTATGCTCATATTTGTCTTCACAACATTTTGCAGATACTCCTTCTGGTTCGGCAACAAAAACTCACACTAAGCCAAATTTGCCAACACAATTTACAAACAACTCATCGACCTTAAAAAAAATACAATAGGTCGGTAACAGATCACAAAACCTAAAATCTCATAGAGATTACAAACATATCAGTTCAAACATGACCATTGGATTACATAGCAATCAGCTACACATTTTTTCAAGACAACTTTGACCGCTCCTAGATTACCGCACATTGGATCCTGTAACTCATCATACATTATTAATTTCATGCTATGCATTTGTTCATTCCCAAGATAAAATAGTTATCTCTACATGCCAAAACCACTTTGAAACTCATCACGTGCATCTTGCATACGTGGCATAATCATCTCCGCTCATCATTCGATCATAGAACACCACTACCGATTCTCCAAGATCCATCGGTTAGGGTTTTGCTTATAAACAAGTTAGGGTTACCGGTTGATCTCATTGCTTCAATAGTAATACCGATTTCCAACATTGCTTCTCTACTGGTTGGTTTACTACATCACTACCAGTTACAATACATCTTCATTAGCGGTTGGTATTGACATCAATGACAACACTATACTTCATCAATGCAATCTTCATGCAATGCCAACAATCTTCATACATATACTCTCTCGCAACTTGTCTTCATGTCTTCAGTTGGTAACTGGCTATCAATCAATCAAACATAGATCTTCTCCCTCATACAGTTCTTCTCCCCCTTTGACAACAATGCCAAAGTGAAAGTAAAACATACAATATCATACTTCATTATTCTACAACTAGCTTCTCCCCCTGTGGAGTAGCTCCACTCAACACCAATCCTTCTTCAAGATTTTCAATAGGCTTCGGGACTGATGTCTTCCACATCTGCTCAATGAACTTCATGTAGGGGTACAACCCGTAGCTTACCTCTAAGATACTCAAATTTTGACTTAGGTAGAGGTTTAGTAAAGATATTTGCAAGTTGTTATTTTGAAGAAACATGCTCCAGTGACACATCTTTACTCTACACTTTCTCTCTAAAAAAATGATACTCCAACTCAATATGCTTGGTTCTAGCATGTAACATCGGGTTCTTTGAAATGTTTATTGCACTGGTGTTATCACATAAAATCTTTACGAGTTCTAAGATTTTCAACTTGAAACCTTCCAAAATATGTTTCATCCAGATTACTTGTGTACAGTTCATGTATGATGCAACATATTATGCTTTTGAACAAGTCTACCTCCAAGAAAAAATTCTTCTCCAGTTGTACTCTTCCTGTCATCAACATTTCCTACCCAGTCTGCATCTATATAGACTTTCAAATCAAAGTCTCCAGCATATGGATACGATAATCCATAATCAACTGTACCTTTCAAATATCTGAATATTCTTTTAGTTGCTACCATGTGTGTCTCCTTAGGAGTTTTCTAAAATCTGTCAACTAATCCAACTGCATGAGAAATATCCGATATGTTGTGAACCACATAATGTAGTTTCCCTATCATAGACCTATACTCGTTTTTATCAGCTGATGCAGAATCATCTTCCTTAGACAATTTACAGCCTATAACCATGGGTGCTCTAACTATTTTGCAATCTCCCATTCCATAAGTCTTGAACACCTCTTTCACATAATTGGACTGTGTCATATAAATACCTTCCTTCATCTGTTGAATTTGCAAACCTATAAAGAATTTTATCTCTCCTACTAGAGACATCTCAAATTCACTTTTCATCTCATTAGAAAAGTCATCACACATGTCATAATTGCCTCCAAAAATGATATCATCCACAAATACCTCACTAACTAGTATCTTATCTCCTTCAGTCTTGAGATATATATTGTTGTCTTCACTGGTTCTATGAAAACCAATCTTCACTAAGTGAGAATGTAGTTTTCATACCATGCCCTAGGTGCTTGCTTCAAACCATATAGTGCCTTGTGTAGTTTGCACACAATATCCTTTGCTTCTGTCAAAGCATAACCATATGCCTGTTTAATGTAGACTTCTTCTTCCAATATTCCATTTAGAAATGTTGACTTCACATCCATCTGATATACCTTGAATCCTCTATATGTTGCAAATGCAAGTAGAGCCCTAACACCTTCCAGTATTGCAACTAGTGCAAATGTATCACCATAGTCTTCACCTTCTTCTTGTGCATAACCTTTGCATACCAGTCTGGCTTTATTTCTGACCGTTGCTCCATCTTCATTCAAATTATTTTTTAATACCCATTTAATACCTATTACATTCTTGTTCTCTGGTCTGGCTACTAGTGTCCATGTATTGTTCTTCTCAATCTTGTCAAGTTCTTCTTCCATAGCCTTGATCCAATGATCATCTCCAAAAGCTTCCTTTGTTGTTCTAGGCTCAATAGTGGAGATCATACAAGATTTATCTCTTATTCTTCTTCTGGTTAATACACCAGCATCTTTATCTCCAATAATCTGATCAGGATTATGATTGAGTCTAACATACCTTGGAATAACATGATTATGGTCTTCAGGTTCTTCTTCTTCTTTGAACTTTCTTCATCTTCTGCAGAATCTACCTGTTTTAGTTGAGTTGGTGCTGCAGTATTCATTTCACCAACTTCTAGCTTCACCGGTCCTGGTTCCAAAATCAAAATGTAAGGTTCATCTTCTTCCTTCTCCTTACTGGTTTCTCCTAAATCTTAAGGAAACTCATCCACTCGGACATTAGCACTTTCAATGATTTTCTTTGTTCGGTTGTTCTTGATAACTCAATGATGAACCACTAGTACCAAACCAGTACTAAGAGGGGGGGTGAATCAGTACAGACACAAAATATGTTCCAAAACCGATTTGACAGAAAACACTCACAATGACTGATAAACATAGATACCGGTAAAACAGAGTGCAACCGGTAGCATCCAGAATAACTCAAACAATCATGAACCGGTCACTTACTAAGCTTTTCTCTTAGCTCAATACCACATTATCATAATATTCTCATGCATGAACTAGTAGACCTAACCATCAAATCTTCACAACAGCGAGTTCAATATGTTTTATAGACAGGCATAAAACATAGAAACTTCATGTGCTTAACAGATAAAACAAAGCATCACAAAACAAAAGCATTTCACATGACACACATATTTTTCACGTGGAAACCCAACTAGGAAAAACCACGGTGGGGATGAATACCCACAAGCTATTTTTTGAACTCTTTAGAAGTCTGCTCTGTTAGGAGCCTTGTCCGGTTAAGAACATTACAATAGGTTCTGGTAGGAACCGATCTTGTTAGGGATCACCCGGTTAAGGGATACCCGGTTAAGGGTTAAACCCGGTAGGGTCACCTTGTTAGAGGAATTTAAGAACTCAATAGCTGAAAGGATCTTCTAAGCTTCTCTAGCTTCTCAGAACTCATTAGCTTCAAGTTACCCGGTTAAGGGATTTACAGCAAGCCAGTTAAGACCACCCGATTTAAGGGATTTTGAATCAAGCCAGTTAAGGCTACCCTGTTAGGGGATTTTGCAACTGTTGAAGTGGTTAGAGATCAACAAGTATTACAATGATCTGTTAACAGTACTTAATACTAATACAGATCCGTTTAGGCTCCTCTTTTCCTTCTGCACATACACTTTGCAGGTATCTCTTTTCTCCTATGGTCTGGAAAGAATCTTGTATCACTTTTGTTGGATACACACTCACAACTTTTTGCCAACAACTTTACACAAAAACCTAACATCGACCTTATAGGGAACCTACAGGTCGGTAGCAAAAACCCTAAACCCTAAACCTATTAGGTTGAGCAATTCAAACGGTTCGATCCTGACCATTGAAACATACTACATTGGATGCACCAGTCTTGTGTCGATCTCAAGACATTCTCCATCGTCCATTATCCACCATTTTCATGGCGGCTGATAACCCATCACGCGTTATCACAATTTGACAGACTTCGCACATTCCTGAGGTAGATAGGAATAGTCTTCTTCATGCAAGATCCTTCACGCGCACAGAGCTTACGTGGCAACACGATCTGTCCTCCATCATACTACTAACTCATCACACAAAGATCACCAATTGAGTCACACAAACTTGAGATACTCCAACTGGAAACCCCAAAGTGGAAGCTGCCTTACCAACTGGTAGTCATACAGTGCTTCCATGTGCCGGTTACCATAACTGCATGCCGATTCACTTTGAACAAATGTGTCGCTTCACTTTGGCATATGTCGGTTCACACATACGTCGGTATCTCTTTCTTCACTTATCTCATGTGCCAATTCACACTATGTCTCATATTGACATCAATGACAACACATAATATCATTATGTCTTCATGCCAATTTTACATAAGGCTCATGTCGGTTCACATAATGCCAACAGTTCTAACACTTGTAGGCTTTTCTCTTGGTGGAGTAACCAAGAAATATGCCTTCATCACTCTTAGCATCCAACTTACCAACATAATCACTTTTTTTTATAAAACATATGCTACCAAAAATATTAAAGTAATTAGCATTAGGTGATCTACCATACCAGTATTCACAAGGGGTTTTATCCTTAACTCTTTTAACCAATATCCAGTTCATTGTGTAAACAACTGTGCTGACAACTTCTCTCCAGAATGTCTTAGCTACACCTCCTTGAATTAGCATAATCCTTGCATATTCAACTACTTGATTGATTGTTGCTCTCTACAATACCATTCTGTTGTGGTGTCCTAGGTGCAGAAAGTTGCCTCTTAATTCCATTGTCTTCACAGTATCTAGTGAATTCCTCTGAAGTAAATTCACCTCCTTGATCAGTTCTTAAGCATTTAAGTTTTCTTCCACTTTATTTTTCAACTAAGGCTCTGAATGCCTTAAACTTGCTAAAAGCTTATGTTTTGTCCTTGAAGAATGTGACCCACATCATTCTTGAGCAATCATCAATAAAGATCATAAAATATTGATCACCTTGAATACTTCTAGTCCTTATTGGTCCATAGAGCTCGGTATGATCCAAATCTAGCAACTGTTCGACTGAGAAAGATTTTCTTTTGAAAGTTGAGTATGTCATCTTTCCTAACTGACATTCCTTGCACAAAGCATTAATCGGTTTGTCCAGCTGTGGAAAACCTCTTACTGATTTGGCTTTACTGACTCTTACAATGTTATCAAAGTTTATATGACAAAATCTCCAATGCCAAAGCCAACTATCATCTACTTTTGCAATTAAGCAGCTATTGACTTTAGAGTTTAGGTGAAACAAGTTACCTTTTGTTTTTTTGTTGGTTGTGATCAGTTCACCTTTACTTCCATACATTTTGCACATCCCATTCTTGAATTACAGTGGATAACCTCTGTCATTGAGTTGAGAAACACTCAAAAGATTGTGTTTCAATCCTTCAACCTAGTAGACATCATCTGCACTACTCTTACTTTTAAGAGAGATAGTTCCCTTTCCTTTTACCATGCAAGGTGAGTCATTTCCAAATCTCACAACACCTCAATAAAACTCCTTCAAAGTAAGAAACTTATTCCAGTCACTAGTCATGTGGTATGAACAACCACTATCTATAATCTATCCATCAAAACTATCCATGTGAGAGACTAGAGATTTTTTATCTAACATCTCTTCCTTAATGGCAACAAAGACAATGTACTCATTTGCATGATTCTTCATATGTGATTCCTCCATCTACTGCAATGAGACAGTTTCTTTTACCTTTGCCTTTATACTTTCTAAACTTCTCATGTTTCTCCTCATTGTCTTCATTTGCACAGTTAACAACAATATGTCCAATTTGGTTACATGCAAAACACTTCAACGATAATTTACCTATGTACTTACCGGTACCTCTAGGTAACCAACAATGCTTCAAGCTCAAGCAGACTATCTTCATCATCTACCTCTTTGTTGGATCTAGACTCATGACTATATCTCATTTCTCTGCTTTTCCTTACTGGTGGGTTTGAAACTAAGGCTCTAAATGCAAATTCAGATTTCTGAACACTTCCTTCATAACCATTTAATTCAAAAGTAGTCAGTTTACCAATGATAGAGTCAAGAGTTACCTTTGATTTATAAATAGACTTGAGTTTCTGAATGGCTGCAACACGGATAGCGTAAACCGGTAGAAGGGTTCTCAACACCTTGCTAACCATAGTGGTATCCTCCAGTGTACCTCCAACACTCTTGATTCCATCGACTATCTCTTTGATCCTCTGACCATACTGTTGAATATTTTTACCTTTAGTCATCCGCATATCATCAAATTTACATCTCAAGCTCTCTTCCTTAGCAATCTTAACATTCTCATCACCACTATAGATCTCCTCTAGTTTCTTCCATACTCCATATGCAATCTCCATTCCATGAACATCAACATACTTTGAATCAGACAAGGAACTGATGATGGCCTCCAATGCTTGATTATTCTCATGCTACTCCTTTTGATCATCTGACAAAATCCCATTAGACAAGTTATATTTATTGACAACATGTTCCCAGTACTGGCTTCCTAGACTCTTGATATAGATTTTTATCTTGTCACTCAATATTATGTAGTTTTCTCTATTGAACTTCGGACCTTCTTTCTTCATCATGTCCTCCTAGATCTTTTCCTCAAGCTATTAGGCTTAAACACAAGAGGACTTGGACAACTCTGATACCAATTGATAATATGATGAATCAATAATGATCTGCTCAACTACTGAGAGGGGGGTGAATCAGTAGATAGAAAATATACTAAACTTCACCAAACTCATAAGCAACTTGCAAAACCTAACTTTAACTTAACTGGTTTAGACTCTATATCTAAAAACTGCAACTGCACTGTCAAGCTTACCGGTTCACTAAAATATCAATATAACAGTGTAAAAGAAACTGAAACTCAAATACCATTTAACCGAAACATCAAACTAATTTACTAACATTAGTAATAGCTCATTTCAAATCACTTCCGGTCATCTAAACATGTCCTAGTGGTTTTACCAGTTAAACAATTTAACCTTATCAAAAACACATAAAATCATTCACCACTTGACACAATGATTTTTCACGTGGAATTCTGAACTCTTCTGAAGTTCACCTTGTTAGGAGCCAAGCCTTGTTAGAAGCTTTACAAAAATGTCATGTTAGGAACAAATCCGGTTAAGGGATTGACTATGTTAAAGGCAATACCCTGTAAAAAGTAACCTCGGTGGAGGATTTGAAATCCAAGCTAATGGATCAACTGGTTAGAGGATTTGAACAAAAAACCTATTAAAGCTTACCCAGTTAGGGGATTTTATTGTTGTAATGGTTAGAGAACAACGAGGTCTTGTTGATCTGGTAATAGCACTTCTCTGCTTAATCAAATCCTTTTAAGCTCATATCTACCTTCACAACATTCTGCAGATACTCCTTCTGGTTCGGCAACAACAACTCACACTAATTAAAATTTGCCAACACAATTTCCAAACAACTCTTTGACCTTAAAAGAAATACAATAGGTCGGTAACATGGCACAAAACCTGAGATCTCATAGAGATTACAAACATGTTGGTTCAAACATGACCGTTGGATTACATAGTGATGCTCTGCAAAAAGGATTAGAAAATATGTTTGATGGTAACACACACAAGAGCACAAGAAACAAACATTAGTGTTAGCAACAAAAGATTATCCTAAACAGGCATATCAAGAGAGATATTAAGCATGAAATAGAAAGCATACAAACATAGAATAGATAAACTATACTCCTCCAAATGCTAATCAAGATGCTCATAGTTGCTCCTCCCTTGTTCCTCTCCTCTCCAAGTTCCACATGAGTGTAGCTCTCAGCTTTTAGCACTAGCCATGGATGCCATATGGAGATTCAAGATGGTTGAATATGATAAACAAATGCTATGCAAGTGTAGATAGTGATGCTATGAAAAACTCTATGCTAATACCAGTATAACAACAATACTCTAATTCTTCCTCCTTTGCTTGAGGAGAGGGGTTCTATTTATAGAAGAAATAGGAAAATGAAGGGTTAA